>NC_140580.1:855745153-855890153 GCF_964204655.1 Triturus cristatus
CCCTAGCACGTATACGTGAAACCTTATCTGAATACAATGAGGAAGCGGATCGAGAAATACATTACCTGGGACAAGATGCTAAAGCATGCAGATACGGGGAGGGTGAGCGACCTAGCAAGACACTAGCCTATATGCTTAGACCTCCTGCAGCAAATAATGAGATCACTGAATTAGTAGATGAACACGAGGAACACCATACTAGATCCACTGATATACTGCACTTCTTGACTGCATACTACTCCGAGGTCTATCAAACCAAATCCAATATTCCCACTGACCAAATCAAAAACTATTTGGGCTCAGTACAATTATTATGGCTAGATGATACGCGCCGTCAATATTTAGACTCCCCGTTTACGGAGGAGTAAGTCCTACATGTCATTCGCAGCCTCCCCAATGATAAGGCCCCGGGCCTGAACGGCCTGACCACATCCTTCTATAAAGAATTTGCTGCCATGCTAATCCCACATTTGCTAGACTTGTACCAGTCCCCTAAGGAAACTGGGGATTTACCACAATCAGTACGGTCATTGTTACCATATTAAAGTCTGGCAAATCTGCCACCTCCTGTGACTCTTATAGACCACTCTGTATGATAAACATAGATAGCAAAATCCTGGCTAAGCTCATCGCCTACCGCCCATCACCGCTTCTCCCCGACATAATACGGCCCGATCAATCTGGCTTTGTGCCAGATCGATCCACCGCACACAATCGCCGTACCTTTTTTGCGGTCATGCATGGGATGGATCGAAGCGTGGCAGCAGTGGCTGCCCTGCTCGACGCCACCAAGGCGTTTGAGTCCCTAAAGTGGCCATACCTATTCCTACTTCTCCAACTATTAGGGCTAAGCACACAATTTCTAAATCTTATTAAACTTCTGTACACAGCCACCTTTAGCCAGGATACGTGTAAATGGCCTGCTATCTGACTCATTCCTAGTTTTGTGAGGCACACGGCAGCGAGGCCCCTGTCCCCACTTCTCTTTGCCATTACCATGGAACATTTAGCAGCAGGGCCGGTCCCAGGATATGTGGGGCCCCGGGCAGAATAGGAACATGCGAGGCCCCTATAATTTGCCTAAGATTTAACCTCACAGGAAGTGACATCATAGGAAGTAATATCAATTGGCCATTATTTATATGGCATTGATGTAGCTGCTTTGCAAGAAGCTACTTACCTAGTTTGGATATCAGTAACATGGATAAAATAGCTTTACCAATCCTAATAACATACGTACATAGACATTAAATTGCTATTAAGGAGATTAAGTTTAAATGAATTAAACTTGGTTATTGTTCTATTGAATGGGATGAATGAAAATGATATGCTAACCGCACATTCTGATTCTAGCACTATGAGATGTCTAAAAGAGGTGCACATTTGACTAATTTAGAGAAAAGACAGTTTTAGGTGTATTTCCAAAAGACTGGAGGTACACCATAGCACAAGAGGGTGATAGTTCCAGTCTTGCACAACTAGAAAGGAGAAGGATCTGTCTCCAATCATGAGTATCTAAATTTTAGGATGGCACAAGAGTTTGGTTGTCACAGAGTATGGGTTTCTGGACTGAACGTAAGGAGTGCTGTAGAAAGATGGACCCTTTTTAATGCCATCCACAATAGCAAATGGAAAGTGCCTTGCAGATACAGGGTTTCGGACCAAAATCCCAGCAGACAGCATAAAGTTGAGTAGAAATGTCATAACGATGCAGCCATCTCAGATGAGGAGCCTAGCACAGTTCTGAATGATTTGAAGGGTACTGAATGCAAGAATGCAGAAAACCCAAGAAAAAGGGCATGTGCTTGATCTAGTGAGAAAATAATTGACTGTACAACAGCCTCATGGTAGTGAGAGGGCAGAAAAGGAATGATTTTCTGTTGTGTATGGATGTAGTAAAGGCAAGTGGATGAAAAATGGTTATTATATTCTGAAAACAAGAGAAGATGCTGGAAAATGAATCCAAGATTTTTTTGCTTACGTCCACCAGCCACCAAAGAGACCACCATATGGTATGAGATCCTTTAAAAATGAGAACCCTTGATTCGTCACTAAGGTTTTTAATGAATTTGTCTTCATTCAGAAATCAACTGCTAGCATGCACAAACAAACATATTCTTCGGCAGAGACATGATTGCACCTGAGGGAAATCATGTTTGGGTATCAATATGTGCAAGATATCAGCAAGAACCCAGAAATATAACAACTGACATACACCTAAAAACAGTCAGGAGTATTGGTTTTGTCAATGGTTGTTAGCTGTTTAAGCTAAATGAGTAACAATACATTATTTTACTTTCACATTGTTTTGACCAATAAGTAGCTCCTTCACACACATTTGCATAGAATCACAACTAGAATGCAGGACCATTGCTCATTGTGCTCTGCAGAGAGGCCATATTTTGAATGATCATGTAATCTGAACACATTTTTGACCCACAGAGTGAAACGTGTACTGCCTGCAGCCTCCACTCCAAAGTGCTCAACTGTAGCTTGTTATAAACACTTGAAGGCGACTCGGTACAAAGGGAGCATCATCCAAGAGTAATATGCTGTGAATTGAAATACAGAAACACACATGCTGGAAATAGCACTCTTGGGGAATTCAGATGTGTAAAGCATGGGAAATATAAACAGGACAAAATCACTGCCATGGATTACCCTAACATCAGGACAGCTGGAAATATGTGGCAGGAGAGGGCTAAATTATTTGGCAAGATGAGTAAATTATGCGACAAGAAAAGGCAAATTATGCGACAAGAAAAGGCAAATTATGCTGCATAATGTAGCACATTTTGAAATGGTATTACTTCATTTTTTTGCCATTTTTAGGTCTCGCTGAGTCAGCGCGCATGCGCTGCTCTGCGAGACATTTAGTAGGTGAGTTTTAAAAGTGCTACTGGCTGGCCTAGCGCTTGCGTTCACGCGAGCGGGCACGTGCGCGGCCGAGTGTGAAAAAAATTGGTGTGGTTGTAGTAGATTCTATTGGTGGAACTTCTATGTAATCATTCCGTTTGGCGACAGAGGGCAGTGTGTAAGTGGATGCTTTATTTAATATTGCATGAGAAAAGCCTAGATTGAGAAGTATATAACCACTATTTCGAGTTTTGTTAAAGTAGCCACAGGTGGTTTGTTTTTACAACATATGGGATGCAGTATCTATCCCTTGGTCATTCATCTAATTTACTCTTTCCCACTGTGGTTTTTGCATAGGACACAGAAGATCTGGGTTGGTAATAATTCTAGTGGTAAAGATTGACCAGAGAGGAGTATGCTATTTCAGTTGCACTTATTGTGCATTACCAATTTCCTATCATGGTTTCACATGACTAGAGCAAGGTTGTAAGTCTACGTGCAAACATCCTACAGCTATAGGTTTGGCTTATGTGAGGATAAGATTTCATGGTAATTGCCTTTCTGTTGAGATGGTGGATGACAAATGATGAGGCAATAAGGTCGAAACTGATACTGGGTTGCTTGTGTTCTGGTTCGGGGAGGACCTTGCCTGACAGTTTCGGGCTGGACTGTTCCCACTGGAGCAGGGTCAAGATTGATTTGCATACTGCTGGGTCTAAACTGAGATGGCATGCTGTGCAAAATGACAATGGATTGGGCTGCAGTCTGAGCAAATACCAGTGACTGAATAATTAAAGCATTCCATCCAACCCTTTTTGTTTAGTTCAGTGCTACTTTGATTCAAGTATGTGACTGTGAAAGTGAAAGATCCAATACTAGAAAAGAAAAAAATGACTTCCCTGTAACTGTAGATTTCCAGTATTGTTATGTTTCATTGATTCTCATGCCACCCATCCTCCTACCCAACTCAGGCTTACTTGTCAAGTACCTTTACGTCCACACTTGGGCAAGAAATCTGAGATATGATGGCCCATTTGGGGCTTTACAGTGTGCTTTCTCCTGATAGTTGAAGTTTGAGTCTTTTGAAATGCTGTGGATAGGCTGCTAAAGTGGCCATGATAAGGCTGTTTGTTTATTTTATTAATCCGTTTTTATGTATCCGGTTTTGAAGGTTTTAGGGCCCTTTAGTTAAACAAGCATTGGCATAGCCAATAGGTCTCGCCTTTGGGACCTTATAAGTGTTTAGTTATGCATCACAATATCCTTGGTGCAACAACATGAACTGTTGCATGGCTAAACACTTATAAGGTCCCAAAGGCGAGGCCTATTGGCTATGCCAATGCTTGTTAAACTTGGTAACACTGTTTGGGCATTGGTTGCACCCATTAGTACCAATTTAACCCCCAACTTTAGCAGTGGGAACAGAAAGTTGACTAATCCAGCTTTTCAAAGGGCCTTCCCACATGCGTCAAGACGTGTTGCTGCATTTTTAGTAACTTTTGAAGCGTTTGAGATAGAAAGCAGTTTTGTTGTTAAAATCTGTAGATTATGCAGCAGATGGATTATGTTACAAATGCATTATTAAGCAGATATCGCCGCCACAGCACAATCGCATAATTCCAGTTGCCCTGCCTAACATGCAACATCAAACTGGGACAGAAAATAGGCCGTGTACCAAAATAAGAAGGGCCCCCATTTGAAAAGTGTCCCATGTTTGCAAACTAGGGCAGTTTTCAACTTGTAAAGACATGCGGTATACGTTATTTGCAAGGTATGGAAGACTGCACTGATTTGAGTTTGCTGCAGGCAATGTTTGCTTTGAAATCATAAAAATCAACAGTAAAAATAAAGCATGTTAACAACTAGCCATAAAAACGGCCTACATACTGACCTGACAGCAGGGCTTTAAGTGGGACGAAAAAAAAAGGGGGGGGGGGGGTCTCTCAAAGAGGCATGGCTGATGTAATTAAGGGGCGTGGCTTAAAAACATGTAAGCTATTCAAATCTGTGCACAGCATACTGTGCCGCACGACTGGCATTTTGTTGCTTCGTTCATTGCCTCCAGATAAATAATACAACAAGTAACATTACACCTACAACAAGCCAGGACTATTTGCTTTGCCAGTGGTTATTATTTGCATAATATGAATAAGCAACATCTACAGTTTCCTTGTATATAATGTTGAAAATGCTTCAGTTCTGAAATGATGAGACTGAAAGAACTATAACGAGTCTCGTTGAAGTTACATTAGAGCGAGCGAAAGGTGGCACTGCTGCAGAGTTAAGATTTGTTTTTTCACTCTGAGGGTGAGGGCAAAAATGGAGAGCGGGTCTGTCTCATCACCTGTTTTTCAGAACTTTCATTAATTGTACAGACACTGGATCAATGTTTTTGCAGCCAAGTAAAGGACCTGAATATAGGGTGCCTTTTCAATGTCCATTTTAATTTACTACCGGGTCTAAGACTCGAGTGACCCAGCACACTTTAAAACCTGCTCCATCCACGTTTACATGCTGATTCTGCTACTCTGCATGCACCTCTTGTCTGGCTGCCGTACACACACCTATCTGCTCCCCCCACACACTTTATTCCGTTTTTCTTGCCCCTTTTAATTGCCTCTCTGCTCCCTTTCCACTTGTCCTCGGCGAGCAGTTTCAATTGTGATGCACCACCATCGCCACTCTATCCTTTGTTGTGCCCCTGCAGGATATTCTGCATTTCATTCATACAGGGGCAGGGCCACTTCACAGGTAAGGGCACTTAAATTACCTGTCTGATTGCTGTCAACATGCAGATTCAGCCATTAGGCCCATAGAGAGGGGCCAGCAGGGGAGATTGATAAATAAAAGAAAAAATGGAAACTGTTAGGAGGCTCCCTGGCCCTCGAAACTCTGGAGTCTTTAAAGGTGCGAGGCCCCATGGCTGCGAGCAGGCACGGGGCCCTGGGAAGCTGCCCTGTTTAGCAGCTAAATTGCGCCAGCATCATGACCACCAGGGAATCCACTTTCGCGAACGAATCTTTTTAATCTCTATGAACACAGATGACATTGCATTATATGTTAGAAAGCCACAAGGAAACTTTGTGTTATAAGGGAGGTCATCAAATTCGGGGGCCTCTCGGGCAGATCAATAAATTGAACCAAGTCCGTCCTCTTCCTCCTGACAGTACTAGACAGTTTGTACCTGAATTTGAAATGCAATGGGCAACAGAACCAGCGTAATATTTAGGCGTTTGGCTAAACCGAAATATGGACTATGGGAAGGTAATCGCATGGCTGGAAGGAAGAATCCCGATCTGGAACGGCCTTCCCCTCTTGCTCACTGGCCGATTGCCCGTTGCCAAGATGATGGTGCTGCCTAAGTTTCTCTACCTCTTCATCAACCTTCCGATCATCCCACACACACAACAATTTTTCAAACGATTAAGATCCAACCTAATCTTCCTAGCTTGGGCGGGCAAACAACCCAGAATAGCATAGGAAATTCTCCCACTACCCTTTCGTCAAGGAAGCCTACACGCTCCAGATTGGACACTGTATGCGCTGTGCGCCCAAGTCCAATACTTGCATTTCTGGCTATACCCGGTCAAATTTCAGCCACATACTGCTGTTGAGGTTTTTACCTCTCCAACGCCATTAAGCACAGCTCTATATCAACCCTATAGACGTTCTCGGACGGCTGCGGACACGGTAGACTGTGTGAGATGGGCTTGGGAGGGACTGAGGTAACGAGCATCCCTGAAAAACATAAATGCTCCCTCTGTCCCTATCACACGCAACCCTGTGATACCAGGAATAGCAGAGAAAGGAATGCGTGCTCGGTGTAAGAAGCAGGCTCTCTATATACTATACCAAAAAGATGTATAGTGTGCACAGAGTCCAGTGGAACCCCAAAGTTAGGCAGAGGTAAAAGTAGATAGCACCTTGCTCTCTATTTGTGGTAGTGTGGTCGAGCAGTAAGGCTTTATCAGAGGGCAGTGTTAAGCATTTGTTGTACACACAATCAGCAAATGATTTCGCACACTCAAAGAATGAACTTCAGACCAATTATTTTTGTATAAAAATATTTTTAGTTATTTTATTTCCAAGAACCAAGCAAGCCTGGCACAGGAAAGTGATAAGTACTTTGCAGTAAATATACAGATTGTAACAGTTTGGATTGTAACTGGAAATGTACTTTGATTTGATTATAGTAGTGTTACTGATAATGCAATGCTTTTCAGAATATACTTTGTTTAGGATTGAGTAAAATTACAGGCAAGTTACTTTTGAGATTACTTTTCTTACACAGTGTAGTATACCTGGATACTACACAGACATTTCCTGTAAACAGGTAAGTAAAATCGTTTTTGTTAGTTAGTACAATCTTAAAGAATTTCTTTGGGTTATCAAACTCCACACTTCGAAACTTTTCAAAGAAAAAGTCAATGTTATCCTATGGACGAAAATAGTGTTATGGGTTTTAGGTTAAGTATTCGGTAGTGGGAGTTGAGGTTCTGGGGGTAGACTCAGGGGTCCCCCAGGGTCAGGGATGCACTCTTGCTACACCCTCAGCAGCACTAAGGCGGTTAAGTGCAGAGTGCTGAGGCCTAATGTTATCCAATGGGGGCTAAGGCGTCTCTGGTTGGTGGCTGCTCACGAGCAGGCCACAAGGTTGCGAAGGTCCTGGTGTTAGGCTCCGGGCAAATGGGGATCAGAGTTAGCATCCAAAGTAAACCCGCAGCGCCGGCTGGATGCAGGGTGCTGTTTTGATGTCTGGTGCCCGGTTTTCAATGGGTATTCTCCGGTTCCAACAAAGACTGCATGACTGAGATCTTCCGGAGGTGACCAGTAAGTTGGGATGCCTGCTGGTGCCGTGGGACGTCGGGTGCAGGGGTGTCTTTAGGTGTCTGGTTTTCTTACCAGAAAGGTATCCTCAGAAAGGGGCTGCAGGCATTGAATGGAGATTCGAGACAGGTCAGAGATCACCAGATATCAGGTCAGGATCGCCCTGGAGACCTCCTTGGGGTGTTGAGCCACTCAAACTCAGGTCGTGGGCGTCGGGTGCAGACTCGTGGATTTGGCCAGAGATAGTCTTTGGGTGAGCAAATCCGGCTCTCAAGGGAGACAAAGTCTTGTTTTTGAAAGGTAGGGAAGGTCCTTCGGGTTCTTGAGGGGTGCTGGCTGCAGGACACCAGGAGCTGGAGCAGGTTTGAGGTACAAACAGGCCGGAAGGGCTGAGGCCAAGTCAGTGGGCGTCCTCCTCTTAGTTCAGCACAGCTTCTTTGGTCCTTCTGGTCGGTTCTTGTCTGAGGAGGCATGGTTCAGTGTTGCCCCTAAATACTAGATTTAGGGGCACTCCAAATAAGTAAAGGTTGGGACCAATGGGTCCCTTCCTTGGGGTGGGTACATCCCCTATTATGCCACCCTCCAGTGAGAGGGGGGCATATGCCTCACTCTGGTTGGCTGGGTCCCCCATCTGAAAGATGGCAGGGACAGAGTTGTCCTTCACCTTGCCTCCCTCACCTGAGGGGTGGGGTTGGCAAAGGTGGGCACACCTCCCTTTCTCATTTGGTTTTCACGCTGATTTTCCAGCCCAAAGTGGGGGTCAGAACCCGTGGGGGTCAGAACCCGTGGGGGCCAGTTGCTGGAAGCAGCAAAGGCCTGGGGTAGGTCACAAAGGCGGCAAGCCTTTGAAGTTTCCCCTTCGTGGACCCTGCCCATCCTGGGGGAAGAGGCTTGCCACCTCGTCCCAGAATGTGCATGGTTTCAGACCCCTGAGAACAGTAGGCTCTTGACCCAGGGATCCAGAAACATGTCTTGTGGTGGCAGCTGGTGAGCAGCCACTCAGCCTGGACACTAGTGTTAGGTCGTTTTTCACGGGACTTCTCTAAGATGCCCTCTGAGTGCATTTTTCATAAACTCTTAATGGCAGTACTGCACTTACAATGTCTAAGAATTGGTTTAGACTGTAGGGGTATAGGGCTCCTGCACCTGTAGCATCACCACTGGTATAGTGCACCCAGCCAGACAGGTGGCTGACCTATGCCAGGGCAGTGGGCTGCAGGCATGGCACACAGGGATGTGTGCCATGTCGACTCTTCACTTTGTTCTGCACTAAAACATGCAGCCTGCAAGGGCAGTGTGCGTAAAGGTACAGGGCCTCCAAGGGTGGCACAATAAGTGATGCATCCCTTAGAGGACTTCCCTGGCCACAGTGCTTTTGGTACCTATGTTACCATTTACAAGGGACTGACATGTGGCAAGAGTGCCAATGGGTTTTGTTTAAATGCAGTTTTAGGGAAGGAACATAGGCCCTGGGTATCTATTTGGCAGGATCCCAGGGCACAGTCAGTCAAAGTACATCAGCAGTTTAGCAAAAAGTGGAGGGGGCAACCATGCATAAAAGAGGGCACTATCTTACAGTGTCCAGGCTGGAAACTCAACTAGTCTTGGTTGTTGCACGTGCTCTGGTACCCGGGGTATTGATTATGGGGGTATCCTGCAGAGTCTAGCATCTCGAAACTTGGTGGAGAGATGGAGCTATACTCTTGAAACCACGAAAACATCTTGCTTGCATGATGGTACCTCGCTGGGCCTGATGACCAGCAAAACAATTTACCAGGCAAGCGCCTACACCAGTTCGAGGATGGCTCTTCCATCCCAAGGGAGATGCTAAGTGGTTGTTGATGCACTGGACAGTTTTCCAAGGGCTTGAGAGGAGGCATAGCTTTTGGACGAGTCGGGTCTACGCAATTGTCGAGGTGGCAGCAGCCAGGCAGGGTTTGGTGCCAAGTTTGGTGTTGGTCCTCTGTTCTCACAGTGACTGCTCTTCTTTGTCATCCTTCTGTTCCCAGGTAGACTTACCTGGCTCTGGAGACCCCTACATACTATATTTAGAAGCGTTTAGGGGAGTGTAGGCCAGTAGCCAGTGGACTATCTACCCCTGGGGTGTCTACACTTTTTATATGACCACTTCCTGCTAGAAGTGGGCATAATCCTGATCTAGAGTCCCTAGTTTCACCAAAACCAAGAATGTGAAACCCTTCGAGTGTACACTTCGGGTGGGCCACTTAAGGGGTGTGCCTAGCCTGTAAATGTGACACACCTCCTGACTACCTAATAACCTGCCTGCTCGGGTGCTAAATGGGCCTCAGGGCAGAGGGTGGCACTCCCTAGGTCTGGTGGAAGCTGGTGTTGTATTTCAAAGGTGGTAGAAGCTTTGAAGCATCTGGCACTGAGATGCTAATCTGCTAGCCATCCCTCCAGAGCAGGCATTGTTTCTGACCTCTGTGAGTATGGGCTATCCCTTACAGGGGATCAAAAACTCGCAAGTGTTGGCAGGATGAAAGATACCACTTGGCCAGCACATTGTGTGACTAGTAGGGTTTAGGGGTACCTCGAAGGTACCTTTTAGGTGCATGTCATAGTAAGTATGATACTGGCATCAGTATTTATTTATTAAGAGGAGATGTTTGATACCAAACACCTTCATTTTAATTAAAGCTATCAAGTAGCTGGGTAACTGGTAATGACCAGCACCCAGTACATGTGTGCCCTAGCATGTAATATAATGCACCCTGCCTTAGGGCTCTAAGGCCTGATTTAGGGTTGAATCACAGAGTACATGCAGTGTATATCGGCATGGCTCACTGCGAGTGTTTTCAGCATGGTTTGCACCATTTCACACATCCTGCAATGGCAGTCTGCATGCAGTTTGTGTGTGGGTCCCTGAGGGTGGAATAATACATGACAAAGCCCTTGGGGACCCTCTTTATTACCCATGCCCTCTGTACCAGAGGTACCATTTACTAAGGATTTGCAGGGGTGCTAAAGTCCTTGCCAGTTGAGTTACATTAGTCTCGTTTTTAGGGAAAAAGCACTGTCACTGGGGTCTGGTAAGCAGGAAGCCAGTGCACTATCAATCAACATCAGTACCAGTGAGCAAAAAGTGTGGGGGGGGGGGCATTACAGAAAGTGGCACTTTCCGACAGACACTGTCACCCAGGTCCTCATAGCCAACAGACTGGACTACAGCAACCCACTATCTACATAAGCATCTCCAACCAGCTCACTCAGAATCCAGACCACCCAAAACACAGCTGTCTCTCATCCTAGATGCTCCCAGATGTGCTCCCATCACTCCCTTCCTCATAGAACTACACTGATTACCCATCCAGAAACTATGCCAATTCAAGCTGCTCATCCAAAGCCCTCCACAAAAACTGACCTGCATATCTCAACGGCCAACTTCAACTCTACCATTGAACCAGACAGCTATGCTCAGCCTCGCTAATCCTCACAAGTCTCCCCGTATAAGCTTGTCAGGAGGGCGGTCCTTCTCCTACATTGCCACCAAACCCTGGAATGAACTCCCTTAACACATCAGGTCCGTCCCTTAGCTACTCAACTTCCGCAAGAAACTGAAGACCTGGTTGTTCAACTAGGACCTCCGCCTGTCCTACGTACCTGATCCATTCTCATGGGCGATATGTTGCGCTATACAAGTCCACCTAACATAAAAAGAGAAGCCTGCACTGGATTTGTGGGAAAGTTCCACCACAGAAGTACCTGCTCCAGCTGTCTGGTACCTTGGACTGTGTCCTCCCATGAGCAGTCTGCTTCCGTAAATTGTCCAGCTTATTGCCAATGACAACAGGCCCAGTAGAGACTTACACTGCCCGACCATGACTGATTGTCTGGTGAAGAAGTCCTTTATCATGACTTGGAGCATCCATGCTCTGCCCTGTGAGAGAGAAGTCTTTCTTAGTTGCTTGTCTAGTATCGCTCCCAGGAAATGAAGTTCCAGTTTCGTGATAGTCCTAATCTGTGAAGCAGACTGATGTAGGCGGTCACAGACGTTTGTTTGTTCCCTTGATTGAGCATTGAAGAGCCAGTCGACTTCTTAAAAAAAAATCTTGTAAGAGATTAAAAAT
The DNA here is from genome assembly GCF_964204655.1 of Triturus cristatus. Lineage (NCBI taxonomy): Eukaryota > Metazoa > Chordata > Amphibia > Caudata > Salamandridae > Triturus > Triturus cristatus. The sequence goes on from NC_140580.1 coordinate 855,756,925, forward strand.
GATGCCCCTGCTGACAATTATAACAGGTTAGTGAATTGTATCTATTTTTTGTGTTTTTTACCATACAAGAGCAGGTACTGGAATTAGCACTACATATGTACAAGCCAAAGGCAGTAGCTGAACTGGCTAAATAACTAAACCTGCAGGCCTCACCAGTGCATTTTAGATTGATGTTTCCTTTGTTGTCTTCCCCTTCATGCGTCCTTGGTGTAACACCTGCCGACCCTGCTGGCGGAAAAAGTGCAGTCTTTGGTAGGACGGCAACTGGTCTGTTGACGTAGCTCTGGCTCTTCCCCATGGCCGTTTCTTGGGAAAGGAATGTTGCAAATGGAGTTTGCAGGGCACCGCAAGGCTGGACAAACATCATGCCATCCTTTATCTTCTCTAGCACCTCATCAATGTGGGAGACAAAGAGATACTTCTCATTGAACACGAGGTTGAAGAGCTTCTGTTGCATTTCAAATCTGAACCCGAAGATGCAAAGCCAGGCATATCGTTTGAGAAGAACACCGGTATTTATTCCCCTGAAGGGTGTATGTAGAGCGCGATAAATATTGGCGCTTGAAACGGTTGACCCTGGACGGTAGTACCTTGAGGCGAAGTCTCAGCATTTTTGGTTTGTGTCGTTCGCGAACAGATCGATGCTTGGATGACCCCATTCTTGGAAAATGTCTTCAACGACTTTGTCGTTTAGAACCCAGTCCTACTGGTCCTCGAAGTGCAGACAGAGCGTATGCCTGTGAATTCTGCTCTCCCGGTAGGTGTATTGCTGTTATCAATAGATTTCTCGCTAAGAGCCAATGCCAGAGGGCCTGAGCTTCGAGCGATAAAGTCCTCGATCAAGTTCCTCCCTGTTTGTTCAGATGGTACATGGTGGTTGTACTAGAATGGAATTGGTCTGAATCGAAAGGAAGGAAAGCCTTGAGAGCCAGATGAACAGCCCTCAACTCCAGCATGTTGATGCGGTACAACTGCTTTTTTGTTGACCATCGACCTTGAGTCTGGAGTGATCCCATGTGAGCTCCCCAACCCTGGAGGGAGGTATCTGTGATCAGTGATTGGGAGAGAGGTGTCTGATGGAATGGAATCCCTACTAATAGATTCTCCTGCCGCATCCACCATGGGATTGATGCTCTAGCTGCTCCTGACAGTTGCATCCTGTCGTCCCACCAAGCCGTTCTTTGATTCCATTTGCCCTCCAGATCCTGCTGTAAAGGACGCATTCTCAGTCTGGCATTGGGGACAAGAAAAATGCAGGATGCCATCAATCCTAGGAGATATGCAATCTGACAGACCGATGCAAAATTGGTGCTTACAATCTGCTTGCTTTTCAGTGTGATAGATAACAGTCTCTCCTCCGAACGAAACACTTTTCCTATTGCGGAGTCCACTGTCGCACCCAGACAATTAATTATTTGCGTGGGTTGCAGAGTCGACTTTTCTAAGTTGTCGTGGAGACCTAGCTGCTGACAAGGGCCCAGACACTGTTGGAAAGGATTCTTCACGCTCTGGGGGGGTAGGGGGGGAGAGTAGGGGGTGTGGGGGGGGGGGGGGCGGGGGGTTGGGGAGAAGGACCTTTCAGGAGCCAGTCCTCCAGATAGGGGTACACAAAGATGCCCCTGCATCGCAGAGTGGCTGCCACTACTGCCATGCACTTTGTGAACACCCTGGGAGTTGAATTCAACCCGAAGAGCAGCACTTTGAACTGATAATGGGACGATCCCACCAGGAAACGTAGGAACTTTGTGATGAAGACTGATCGGGACATGAAAGTATGCATCTTGCAGATCCAGCGAACACATCCAATCTCCCTGTTGCAGATGTGGATATATTTGATGAAGCCAACATGCACAATTTTTCTTTTTTGAGGGACTTGAGTGTCCGAAGGTCTAGAATAGGTCTGTATTCTGATTTCCGACCTTTCTTCTTCACTAAGAAGTATCTTAAATATACTCCTTGACCTAGTTGTGTTAAAGGAACCTTCTCAATGGTTGACTTTCGCAGAAGGATAGATACTTCCCGCTGCAGTATTTTCATCTAGTGGAATGTTTTCACTGATGGGAGAGGGAGGTCAATGTCGAAAATGTAGAGTACCCATTCTGCTGCCTAGCTAACACCCATTGGTTTTTTGTGATACCACGCCACTCTTCTAGATGATTGGCAATACTTCCCCCCAATGGAGTGGGAAACGGCGATGGGGGAAACAGACTCATTGTTTAGCTGGTGTTTTTGCAGAGGCAGAAGACTGACGAGGGGTTCCTCTTCCTTTGGGGGTACGATGGCCCTGGTAATGGGATTTCGATTGACCCTGCTGCTGCTGTTGCCAGTGAGGGGTTTGAACCCTCTGATGGAAGGGCCGCCGATCGTAGGGCCTGTAACGGCGTCGGAACTCTTTCTTTTTCTCAAGTCCAACTGCCTTTAGTGCGCCAAGTTCCTCATCAGTGTGAGTGCCAAACAAAGATGAGCCTGAAAAAGGGAGGAGATTGAGAATTTGAGACTGCGCTTCCGGTTTAAGCGCAGTAAGACGGAGCCAGGATGATCTTCTGGCGCTGATTCCATGGGCATACGAGTGTGCAGATCACTTGGTTTCCTACTAAATTGCCTTCCTGTAAGATTTCCTCGAAATCTCTGCGGTCTTCCCTTGGCAGCTTCTCTGTGAATCTTTGGAGGGAGTCCCACAAGGATGTGTCATTGCACCCACCCCAACAGAGCCGAAGTGCTGGAAAACCATCATTGAGGCGGACGTGCCACAGACCTTTCTCCCCGCGCATCCTGTGCTCTGCTCTCCTTATCCAGTGGAACTGTAGATGAGGAGGCTACTGCATGCGTTTTCGTAGCCGCAGCGGTAACAGAATATGGTGGAGGGTCAGATCTGAGAAACAAAGGGTCTTCTTCAGGGGACCTGTATTTTTTCTAGATTCTCGCTGGCGCGGTCTTGAGAGTCGACGGCATAAGAAAGAGGTCCATCACAGGTTGGAGTAGACCCAGCACCAAAGGCAACAATGGCTTGGCTGCTGATCTCTGATGCAAAGTCTTGAAGATGACAGAGGATGAGCTCTGCTGAGTGGGCATAGCGAGGTTTAATTTGCTTGCCCCTCTGGACAGAACATCATGGAAAGTAACGTCGTCATCCACCGGAGAGATCCTCAACGGTGGGCTGTCTAACAGTCGAGGAGCAGTCCCTCTTCGAGGAATGGGTGGAAGAGGGTGAACGTGTTGGAGAACTGTGTCTTCTCCTTTTTCCTCGAGATCTGGACATCCTTCTTGAAGAGGGAGTAGGAGTATGCGTGCGATCTCTACCCCCTCAATGGAGTAGTAGGAGAGAGATCTACCGCTTGCACCAGTCTGGATAGAGGAGATCTGTGCAGAGGGCTGGAATAATCCTGAACACTTTTTTTTTGTCCTCATTACACCATGGTTACTGCAATCTGGGCCGGTTCGGAAAAAGAAACACCCTTGATCCTTCTATGGTCCAGGCAGTTACATACAGCACCTTCCACGGCACCCAACTGTCGTCCTTAAAAGAACGAGGGGGGGGGAAGCGGCATAGCCTCCTTACCACCCCAATCCATGGCTTGATGTAATCATTGGACTAGATTTCCGAATTTGTTATCGATGGTTACCTTTCAGTCCAGCCAATTCAGAAAGGGCTCCCACACCTCAGCCGGGATACTTTTATCCCTTTTAATGTCAAATCTACATGTCCATTTAACCACGTTCAGCCAGGTTATTACATTGGGCGGTTGAGGGTCTAAGTAATATTTACAAATTTCCCTTCTAGCCAGAAGGATTAAATAAAACAGTCTACCCCGCTGTTTAAATCTTAGGGCCTGTTGGGATACATAGTCCACTCCTAAGAGTACCAAAGTTTCTGTTAGGGTTATATTTTCTCCTAGAATAGCCCTTATATTGTTTTCCACAGAGCTCCAGTAGTCCTTTAGCACTGGACATGTAAAAAAGACATGTAGGTCATTTGCCTTGAGATAGTTACACCTTTTACATCTGTTGCACAAATTTTGATAATCTATGTGGTGTCCAATATAGCCTATGAATGACAAAAAAGTGGTGTCTTAAGATTAGCTGGAGTAACAATGTCATATAGGAGTTTAACTGAGTCAGTCCACAGAACATCCATACTACCCTCCTGCAACACCCCTGTCCAGACCTCAGATGGATCTTGTATTTTCTCCTCCTCTGCCTCCAAAAAATATCTGTACCATATTGCTACTTGTTTAGCTTTCTGTGAGGCGTCCTGTATTAAGGTCTCAAAATCCCAGTTGCCACCAACTTCATTTCCTACATTCCTGGCCCATGAAGTAAGCTGTAGGTACTTGAACCTTGAGAGCCTGCTGCCAGTCTTAATGTTCAAAACTTCCCATGGGACCAGCGCACATTCTGATGTTAGGTTACTCTATTGTTTAACTCCTGCCTGCTTTAAGGGTAAGCTCAGGGCATCCTTCAGGCATTCCGGTGTCCCCGGGGAATTCCATATTGGGGCAAACTCTGAGAAATAGCCAATCTTAAGGATTGGTCTCACTGCCAGCCATAGACTTAAAGCTGCTTTCAGCACTTTTGGTCTTACTTTTAAAAAAAAATTCGGAGCTCCAAATTCATAGAGAAATGCTCCGCCGGCTTCTTTGGTCATCTCACTCAAGATTAAGCCCCACATAGTGTACTCAGGTTCTCCCACCAGCATACGGAAGTTCTTCCATTGAAAGGCCATACAATAAAGCCTAATATCTGGTAATGCCAGTCCCCCTTTTTTTTTTTTTTTTTTTTTTTTTTTAGACATCTTCAGAGTTTTCTCCAAGACAACCGTATCCCCCGGGAAGCCCAAATAAATCTGGAAATCTTCCCTTGGATTTTCGTAATTTCCTCTTTTGGGAAGCTGAGTGGTATACAGTTAAAAAGTTTTGGTAGGACTGACATTTTGATCAAATTAACCCTGCCATATATAGACACTGGTACGTTTCTCCACCTGGCTAAGTTTCTGTCTATTTCCTTCATAACACGCTTCAAGTTTAGTAGGGGGATCTCGTCTATCTTCTCAACAATTATTATCCCCAAATATTTAATCTCCGGACATACTCTACCTCCCCATCCATCCATGTTCCACCACATTACCTCAGTTTTTGCTACATTGACAAGATATCCTGAGAGTACGCCAAATTCAGCAATCAGATGTTCTATTCTCGACAATGTTTGTGTTGGATCAGAGGTGTAAACTACGAGATCATCTGCATATAATGCTATTTTACTATGGGTTGATGCATGGGAATGATCTTATCTAACCTTAATTTGTGTACGAGTGGTTCCATATATATATATATATATATATATATATATATATATATATATATATATATATATATATATCTCGAAAAGAAGGGGGACAGGGGACAACCCTGTCTCGCCCCCTCCTAATTTCGAATCCTCTTGTTAGTACTCCATTCAGCATAATTTTAGCCGTGGGTTCCTCATATAGCTTTTGGACCGCACGAACAAAGTTAGAGCTGGACATTTGACAAACTCTTACTGGAAGAGGCTTATTGCCAACACATAGTTAAATGGATTTCTGTTTTTTTTTTTATATATTAATAAAGGCACCGCCCCCGAAATCATTGTATTGGATGCATTTAAAGCCGCTTTACGCGGGAAAACACTCAGCTTTTCATTATATCTCCAGAAGCAGACCAAAGATTTTATAAAATCTTGGATTGATGAACTGACAGCAGCAGAGGTAGAGCTTATTAGAAAGATTAGTGCTGGTCAAAATATTGACAATTGTTTAAATTTAATCTCTGTAATCAAATCCAAATTCCATTTACATTATGCTGAAGAGCTCGCTTCTAAATATATACAACACCGATCAGACATATTCGAATTTGGGGAGCAAACAGGGAAACCTTTGGCTAAACGTATTAAACAAAGCTGTGAATAATGGTATCAATAGGATAAAGGATAAGCAGGATCAAATTGTGGATACCCCGCAAGGAATACTAATACTAAAAGTATTTCATAATTTTTATAGTCAACTTTATGCGGCCAAAGAAGCTGCCGTGGACAGTATTATGGGATATTTAAGTGGAATAACCACGCGTAAAGTAACCGTGGAACAAAACGAGATTCTTAATTCCCCCAATTACTTGGGATGAAATTGAGGCCGCGATCTTATCTTTAGCATCTGGCAAAGCAGTTGGGCCAGACGGAATCCCCCTAGAGTTCTTCAGGATATTTCGGCAAACGCTGAAACCTATTTTAATTTCTTTGTTTCAGCTAGCTCAACAGGGACTGCCTCCCAAATCTTGGCAAAAGACTACGATCATTGTGTTTAAGAAAAAGGGAAAACCGGAGCTTAATCCAGGCTCTTACCGGCCGATCACACTTATTACGGCCGATAGCAAGATATATGCAAAAATAATAGCTACTATGCTCTGCACTGTTATAATTCCTTTAGTATCTCTTAGACAGCACGGGTTTATCCCTCGAAGAGATGCCACAGACCACATTAAGAGAACAATTTCCCTTTTTAATTGGGCGCAGGCCACGGGATCTCCGCTTAGGATGATCCTGTTAGACGCAAAAAAAGCGTTTGACAGGGTCTCCTGGCGGTTCCTGTGGTCTGTCCTGGAAGGGATTCTCCTCTGAATTTATCCAAGCCATTCAAACCTTATATACATCACCGGAAGCAGTTATTCGCATATCTGGACAAAACTCACAAACCCTCAGTATTACCAGGGGTACCAGACAGGGCTGCCCCTGTTCTCCATTATTATTTTCGCTTTATATTGATCTTTTTTGGAAAAACTCGAAAGGGAAATTAATATCGAGCCCTTAATTGTGAACAATATTTCGTATAAAACAATGGCCTATGCAGACGACATTGCGATTTTTACCAGCAATTTAAGGCTCGCTCTCCCCACTGTGGATATCAGTGCAAAACGATTTGGTGATTTCTCCGGCTATAAATTGAACGTGGACAAAACGCCATGTCTACATTCGGATAAATCCTGCCTCCTAGATATTACAACTTCGGAAGCTACGTATCTGGGGGTCAGAATTACACCGGATGTAGAACGTATTCCTGAACTGGATATATTACCTATTATTCATACTATTAGCACTTTTCTGGAGAGATTAGACCATCTGCACCTATCAATACATGGCCGATGTAATGTTATTAAAATGACTCTCCCAAGATTAAGGGGGGGAGCTGGGGTATGCCGAATTTCTTATTATATCATTTGGCTGCTCTATTGCAGCATATGGAGATACTAGTTACTGCCAAAACAGTTCGGTCAGATGCTATTAACCCTACAATGTACGAGATGCTTTTAGGTGAACATGCTCGACAAAGACTAGTTAAGACTCTGGAACCCAGTTACTATAAGAAAACTAGATTTAAAATAATTAAATCTGCATATTCTGTATGGAAGAAAATTCGGAAGCGATTTAAAATATCAAATATTAATTTGTACACCCCCCTCTCAGCATTTGGCCTACTACCATCAATATTACAGAATAGGATTACGTTTAGATGGGCTGATTTGGGGATAACGGTTATTGGCAATTCAAGTCAAGATGGCAGCATGAAGCCATTCACACACTTACAGAAGGAATTTGGCCTCCCTAAATGTGATTTCTTCAAATTCGGAGTTTTCTTGGCTCTAAATTACAAATGGGTCAGGGGAATCTGGGTCCAATTAACATAATTGAAACGCTGCTACGACAATCACGTATTGGGGTAATATATCAGACTTTGCTGACGGAATTTCCCGATGATTTAATATCGCAATGTGCTCGGTGGGAAAGGAAACTAGATAAAGGTGGCATAAATCTGGTTAAATCATTAGAACTGGCAAACTCAGTTGTTTTGTCTGGTAGTTTGAAATCGCAACATTTCATGTCGGCCTTTGATCCTTATTAGTCCCCTGCCAAAATTTCCAAATGGGCTCATTCCCAGGGGAACTCTTGTAATTCTTGCAATCGGTGTGGATTATATGGGGCTGATTCAATACATATGTTTTTTTCGTGTCCAGGATTAAGAACTTTTTTTCAAGATATAAATTATTTTCTAAACCTAATTCTATTAACACCTGTTACACTTACCCATGAGCTGGTAATTTTTGGGGTTGAGGGGGAGGCGGAAAGAATATTCAGTGAAAGTGCCGAAACCAGCTTTCTCTTTATCATCATGTCTATTACGAGGGTATGTATAACCACTCATTGGATTAACGCTGATGCTCCTACTTTTTGCAATTGGAGATTAAGGCTACTTCGGCTATATAATTTAGAAATTTGTTTTTAAAAGACGTGGCCTTAAGAAACAAATCTGGGGCCAAAAAAATCTGGGGCCAAAAAAATCTGATCCCCGATCACTAAATGGTTAGAAACGATAGTATAGATTTGAGATATAGATATAGATATATATATATATATATATATATATCTTTTTGTCTATTGCCTTTTGGGTTATATAATTTTTCTGTTTCCTAATTTTATTTTTGCATTGCTGATGTGCTTGGCTGTTTTGTGTTTTATTATTGGAGATGTACATATTGTCTAAATTTTGCATGTGCATTAACTAATAAAATTTCACCAAAAAAATAAAAATGTGTGCGAGTGGTTATATATCTCGAAAAGAAGGGGGGTCGGGCCAACCCTGTCTCGTCCCCCTCCTAATTTCGAATCCTCTTGTTAGTACTCCATTCAGCAGAATTTTAGCCATGGGTTGCTCATATCGCTTTTGGACCGCACGAATAAAGTTAGAGCTAAATCCCATTGTGTCTAAAACGGCCCACAGGAATGACCAGCAAACCCGATCAAACGCTTTGACTGCGTCTATTGTGATCACCGCCAATGGGATTGATCTTTCAACTGCTAAATCTATGGTTCCATTAATCAGAGTGTTAGATCTTGTATCGGTCTCTTAGTGACAAACCCTTTCTGGTCAGGGTGTATCAATTGTGTTGCCTCCTAGCTAATCTCCCTGCCAATATACCTGTGTATATTTTTAGATCAACATTTAATAAGGATATAGGGCGATATGAATCAGGATTTTTCGGATCCTTGGCAGGTTTTAAAATTAACTTAATAGCAACCTCATTCCAAGAATTTGGGATTTCCCCCCCCCCCCCCTCTTTATATATAGCATTGAGAAGAGACGTCAATTCTGGGGCTATCTCTTCTGATAATGGCTTGTAAACCTCAGCCGGAACTGAGTCAGGGCCTGCCGCCTTACCGTTCTTCATAGGATTAATTGTTCTCTTATTTCAGCCTCCGAGAACGGGGAGTTCAACCTGTCCCTCCCTTCTGCTGTTAAAACCGGGAGACCGATATTACTCAACCAGCTCTTTAAGGCCTCTGCATCTGGTCTTTCGGACTCTGAATAGAGTTCAGAGAAGAGTGTTACCATTCTTTCCTGCATTAACTCCTCATTATTAGATTCATCCCCCTCGGGAGTTCTAACCATTTCTCTAATATGATTTATTTCCCTGTCGACCCTCGCCTGCCAGGCTAAGAGAGCTCCTGCTTTTTCTCCATATTCAAAATGTTGCTTACAACTTGCCTCCCACCTTTCCCTGCTCTTTGTATCCAATTTCAACCTATAGCGCAATCTAGCTCATCCAGCTTTTTTGCTATCTCTTCATCACAATATACATCTTGCTGCAGTGTCCCTTCCAAAATGCCTATCTATTCCTCCAGTTTTTGTAGTTCAGCTCGTTCCTCTTTGTTCTTATATGCAGCCATATTTTGCAATACCCCTCTGATGTAGGCCTTATAGGTGTCATTTGGGAGGAGCTTTTGTGAGGGAACATGGCAGACGCGAGGCAAATGGTCGCATTACGCCAGAAAGGAGATGCGGGCTTAGACCGATTTGCGCCCCTCCAGGCCCCCATCCCCCTTAATCGAGAAGCCTGTGTCCGATTATGTCTTTAGATGATCTAGTGTGGCGTGAATTTGTTTTTGTAGCCCCCGTGAGTAAGAAAGAAAAACTCACATTGCGAGGCAATCTGCATGGCAGAGCTTCCGGGACCTTCGAGACTGGCCAGATTGGACACGTTAAGTGTCGACGTGGTTGGAGGCTGCGGCGGCCATACAACGGCTGCGAGCAGCGCACGCACAGCGCAGCAGAGGCAGTACAAGCCTGAACGCGGCGTTTGCTCCATCACTCTATTATCGGAAGACTGATCCCCCACGGATTAAGCAAAGTGAATCCCTTGAAAACAACGGTCAGTATTGGAGGGGGGACTGGGCAAGAGAGTCCCGCCCTCCATGGAGAAAGAGATCGATACCGCCAGAAGGTAAGAAGCGGGGGAGTCTTTTGGCCCTCGCCTGGACCATATCACAAAGTATACACTCCGCACCCGTGCCCCAGGAGCCGTGGATAGTCTTAAGGGGGTAAGTCAAAGTCTGTTTTTCTTCCACTGAAGGACACTTAGCTGTCGACAAACCCCCCACAAAAATTACAAAAGTAGGGAAAGCAAAGAAGAATCAGGGGAAGAGCCCGAGGGGGAGAGGTAAGAAGATCTCACCCCTGCTAACTAAGATAACCCCCTCCTTAAAAGCCTACTACAAGGTATTGTCACAAGAAATGGCATCTGGGGACAACGGACAGAGCGGGGAGGACGAGGTCAATCCTAGTGAGTTCTTGAATGGCAGAGAGGAACAAGGAAACCAAGAATCTCAAGACGGAGGTATCATGCTGTTCTTTCATATAACACAGAACAGGTTTAATGTTTTACAGGAAAAGGAGCTTGGGGAAGAAGAGCGGACAATTAGAGCTAGAGATGCTGTGGCAAAAGTAGCCCCCAGGGTCATCAATGTTACCAACAGTAGTGGGACCTGCAGAGCCACAGTTTATACAGTTAGAAAACTCAGGGGCCACATTAGCCACTATCCTAATGGAGTTGAAGCAGCTGAGAGGCCGGTTTGAGGTATCCGAGGCTAATCAGGCCGATATACAGGCATCATGTTCAGCACTGGCTCAAAACTAGATGATGTGGCCACTCGAACAGGTAATCTTGAGAGGAAGTAGGCTCTTTGAGGAATGATATTCTAAATAATATAAACGGAGTAGAGACTTTGACAAAAGAGAATGCAAGCCTCAGAGACGACCTTGAAAGGTTAGAAAATCACTCCTGGAAGAATAATCTGAGAATCCTAAATATCCCGTAGGCAGAAGAGGTTTCGAAACTTAAAGAATTCATGGTAAAATTACTATCGGAGACAGTCCTGAAGGATAAATTGGACATAGACCTGGACCGGGAAATACAGAGGGTCCATATAGACCCTTTCAAGAGGAATCCTCACCGCCTTAAGCCAAGGAAAATCCTCATTCATTTTCTCTCCTACTCTGTAAAAGATGTCATCTTGCCATCTGCATTGAAAAATGGCCCCTATGCAGTTCGAGATACCCAGTTCACCATTAGATCAGATATATGCTATGTAACCGCCCAGAAAAAGTGGGAGCTGGGAAATAAAATGGGTGAACTTAATAAATCGGGGGCCAAAGCTCAACTAAAATTTCCTGCCACGTTAAAGGTAATGTGGAATAACCAAATGAGCAACATACGGACAGTAGAGGAAGCAGACAGACTAATAAAAGCCATTATGGCAGGGGGGGGGGGGGGGGGGGGGGGGACACAAAGATAAGTTTCTCATTCTTAAGAGTTTTCTTTTTAGAAATTCAGCCATGTACGAAAATACTATGAAAAAATAAAATAAAAAACAAATAAGGCAAAAGTTCACACTATTGATGCACATAAGCGCACTTAATATGAGAAGCACATAATAACCACTTTAGGATTTGTGGGGTGAGGGGGTTATTGAGAGGCAAAAAATGTAATTACACTTTTATTTTTTTAGATGGACACCTCCTACCGACGGTCTGAATGTAGGGCTTTATGCCTGATAGTATAGGGAGGGTACCCATGGGGGGGGGGGGGGGGGGGGGGGAGTTAAAGGCTGCACTGGGTGGGGAGAAGTGGGAGAAAATAAAAAATAAGTCCTCATTAGACAGATTTGATTTAACACATAGCTCATATGGGCCCGATTGGATGCTGAGAAATCAAAAGAACCTTTGGTACAAGGAGAACAGATACAGGGAACAATGGCAGGAGGAGGCAATGAAGTAAAAATCATAACATGGAATGTGAATGGTTTAAGATCAAAAAAGACAGAGGATGGTCATGGGATACCTAGAAGCTTCAAAAGCCTAAGTATGTATTATATAGGAAACTAAATATAATTGGATAGAAAGTTATGCATCATCTAACCAACTAGATTACGCAAAAGGTGTTGCTATAATAGTTAGGAAAGGATCAGGAGTGGTTTTGATGGCCTCCAGTACAGACTATTCAGGAAGATGGGCGATGACCACGCTGAAATGCTCAGGTACAGAGTTTGTATGTGTTGGTTTCTATGGTCCAAACACGGACGACACTCAATACTTAGTGGACCTGCATATGAGGTTGGTAGAGAAATCATCTCCATAGTAATAGGAAGAGATTTCAATACATTACTAGATCCAATAGCGGATAGATCAATGAGCAGGAGGGGGGCACAGGCCCAAGCACCAAAAAAAAGGCAGGCTCTAAAACATATGCTTGAGCTGGGAATGGTGGTGGACGACTGGAGATGTCTAATGAAGGGTAAAAGAGCTTATACCTTCCATAGTAATAAGTACCATTATTTTTGCCGGTTAGATTACATATTGGTTGATAGAGAATGGGCAGGGAAAATAAAGGCTGTCCACATATCCCCTGCTCATATATCGGACCATAGTATGGTTAGCATTACACGGGGGGGGGGATTGAACTCTGGTCCCGGGCCAGAACTCTGCATCAGAGTCTGCCGCTCTAACCATTGAGCCACACTTCTCTTCTCATCTTCTGTGGTACATGGACCCTGAAGAGAGCAATTCTATTAGATCCAAGAGTTGCTGACACATTGAAGGAAAAAACGGTGGAATTTTCCTGAACACCTCTTGATTGTGCAGCGCCAACTTTCGCCAGTGATGCAGAGGTAACAACCATGTGGGCGAGAGGTGTACAGATGGAGATTCTCGCCCCTTTTCCCGCACAGGAGCCTCAGGTGAACATGGGCGATGTGCAGATGGAGATTTGTTTCTCCGTTTGTGCAGGATCCTCAGCGAGACTGGGTCGTACAGGTGAAGACGCCGGGCTATTCGACATCGAAATGACCAACGGTGACCTTGAGGAAGCGGCAAAAGAACGTCTTGATAACGTGCGGTGAGATTCTGCCCTCGACATCTGTGATGGCGACGGAGAAAAAGTCACTGAACGCGAGACTGCTCGATTCAGACTTCTCAACATCGATCTATCCCACGGAGCAGATTTGTGCTGAGGTTTGACGCCGACAGAGTCCCTTGTCTCAACGTCGAACGTCTCTAACGCGACGTCGACCTCTGCCTCGCTGTCGAACGTCTCCATGGTGGCGTCGAAGGAGACCTCTGCCTCGATGTCTACCGTCTTCGTGATGCTGTCGAGGAAGCAGACTGAGTCCTCTGTTTCGACGTCAGACGACGTCTTATGCCTCGACGTTGATGATCTATGTAAAGATCTTGATGGAGACTTGTGCCTCCACTTCGACCATTCAAGGATGTGAGGCGATGGAGTGTCCTGTCTCGACATTTAGCCAATGCTGATGGAGACCTACACATCAACATTGATCGTCGCCGGGTTGACATCAACGGAGGGTCTTTTACTTGACTCTACGTTGAAACTGCCATCTTCGGTCTTGGAGCTGAATGATGCGTGCGCACCGCCGAAGACTTCGACAACGACATCTGCTTCTTCGCCGCCGATCTCGACAAACGGTGAACAGATCGGTATCCTGCTTCTCGACGTTGATCTTGTTCTCCTTTTCTTCTGTCTCACAAGAGACCTACCTCTTTCAGAGAGACCATATAAATGAATTCTATCTCTATCCTTGAGTTCACCTGGACAGCTTTTTACAATGTTGACAGGTCTCTGGAGAGTGAGAGTCAGAGGGGCAGAGGATACACACAGAATGTGTGTCAGACCTGGCCTTCTTGCCACAGGAAGGGCAAGGATCAAAAACTGAAGGTATTCGGATAGAAAATAAATCACTTGCTGCCAAAAACCTGGTTACACCTCACTCTAAAGTCAAAAAGACGTCGAGTGAAAGGTAGAAAACCACAATAAATAATTATTTGACAAAAAAGACAAAGCTGTGAATTCCAGGGTCCTGACTGAAGGAGCCGGAAAGAACAACTGACCTAACTGTCACCCCTGAGGCATGATGGGAAGCTAGCAGTCATGGCTGCCTTAAAGGCACGGTGCCAGTTTTTTGTACTATTGCTTTAATTTTCTATACTATTGGTTTATAATGCAGCCTGTAGGGTAACAATGGCTGCTCTTTTGCAGTTTTGCTGAGTTTTACTCATTAAGAGGAGTTCAAGTGATACTTGCCCTCCTATGGTCTATATATTCATTGTGTGTTTACAAAAACAGTTATTTATTATTGCATTGTTTAGCCTCCTATACGGGGGCTGCATTGGTATGAGAAAAAATTATATATAGATATATATATATATATATTATCTACTGGCGGTCGCCAGTAGATAGTTATAGTTAGGATCGTGTTTCCACAGGAAATCTCAAAATTCTATTTTGAATAACTTTGGCGCCGGTTGACGAATCCTCGCGAAATTTTCAAAACAAATGGGGCGCTCCGCTCAGCTCCTACCCTGAAAGTCTCGGGGTGATTCGTCAAGCGGGGGCCGAGAAAAAAGGGGGGTCCCAAAACGCATTTTCCCCATGCATTTTTCCATAGGACCTTTAGTCGAAGGTACAGCCCGAACGGCTGAACAGAATTACTTGAAATTTGGCAGAGAGGTAGCCCTCAGGTCAGGGAAGTGCCTTTTGCAGGTCTGGTGTCAATCTGTTCAGTATTTCCTGAGAAAATAGCATTTAAAAGCATATAAATATCTATACGCGCGCACCGTGCATGTTCGCGCACCTTGCCGTGCGCGAGCGAAATTCTGATTGGTTGTTAGATGTCGGTAAACATTCGAATCGGTCGAAATCAGTAAGTGTCGGTCGCCATTTTGTCTCTCGCACTGAAAAGGAAAGGGGGAAAAAGGTGGAAAACGTGAAGAGGGGGCAGGGAAGAGAGTTCCTGACCCCCTAGCCTTTGTCAGGGGGTCACAGAAGGACCCCCAAGGTGAAAAAAATAATTTTATTATTTTTGAAAAAAATCGCGGGGTGCGCCCAAAGAGCGCGCACAGTGCGCGAAGTGCACCGTGCGCGCACGGTGTAAAACCTTGAGAAGAAAAAAAAAATGTAATAAATACATAACTTAGCATTTAAAAAACCCGTACAAATTCACTTAAACCATAGGATTCACACATGTTATAGTTAGGAATTAGCATTTAAAAAACCTTGCAAATTCACTTAAAAAAACCATAGGTTTCACACAGGTTATAGTTAGGTGGATATTTCACTCGTAAAAAACCAATGAAATTCCCCCGTTATAGTTAGTTCAGATAACTATAACTCGCGCGACCGCCACTCTATCACAAGGATGATGTCATTAGTGATGTCATGAGTGATGCCACTGACCAGGTCATGAGTGATGTAATATGTGAAGTCATGAGCAGTGGATTGCGGGCGCGCGAGTTATAACTATCTGAACTAACTACAACGGGGGAATTTCATTGGTTTTTTACGAGTGAAATATCCACCTAACTATAACCTGTGTGAAACCTATGGTTTTTTAAGTGAATTTGCAAGGTTTTTTAAATGCTAATTCCTAACTATAACGTGTGTGAAACCTATGGTTTTTTAAGTGAATTTACAAGGTTTTTTAAATGCTAATTTGCTAATTCCTAACTATAACGTGTGTGAAACCTATGGTTTTGTAAGTGAATATATATATATATATATATATATATATATATATATATATATATATATATATATATATATATATATATATATATATATATACATACATATACATACATATACACACACACACACATTATCTACTGGCGGTCGCCAGTAGATAGTTATAGTTAGGACCGTGTTTCCATAGGAAATCCGCAACATTCTATTTGGAATAACTTTGGCGCCGATTGATGAATCCTCGCGAAATTCTCAAAATAGGTGGGGCGCTACGCTCTGCTCCTACCCTGAAAGTCTCGGGGGGATTCGTCAAGCGGGGGCTGAGAAAAAGGGGGGGTCCCAAAACGCGTTTTCCCTATGCATTTTTCCATAGGACCTTTAGTCCGAGCTACAGCCCGAACGGCTGAACAGAATTACTTGAAATTTGGCAGAGAGGTAGCCCTCAGGTCAGGGATGTGCCTTTTGAAGGTCTCGTGTAAATCTGTTCAGTATTTCCTGAGAAAATAGCATTTAAATCAATATATATATCTATGGGCGCGCTCCGAGCGCGTACCGTAAGCTTACCGTACGCGCACGCTGCCGTGTGCGAGCGCGATTCTGATTGGTTGTTAGATCTCAGTAAACATTCGAATCGGTCGAAACCAGGAAGTGTCGGCCGCCATTTTGTCTCTCGCAGTCTGAGGGGGTGAAAAACAAAGGTGGATAACGTGAAAAGGGGGCAGGCTGGACAGTTCCTGACCCCCTAGCCTTTGTCAGGGGGTCCCAGAAGGACCCCCAAGGGCAAAAAATTAATTTTAATTTTTTTTTCAAAAAAAACGCCGAATGCGCGCAGCATACGCGCACGGCGTAAACAGAGAAATTCCGCGAGGAAGAATTCCGCGAACTTCGCGTAATTACGCGTACCGTGCGTGCACGGCAAAACAATTTTTTCAAAAAGGAAAGCTTAAAAAAAAAAAAAAAAAATTGTGAGGTAAGGTTGGCTCTTAAAAGAGCCGTTGGGTTAATACAGGGATGGAGGAAAGAAAGAATGGGAATATTATGAGCGTCTACAAGCGTGCTGGTCTATCTTATTGTTAATAAGGGAAACACTGGTCTCCCCAAAAACAATAAGACCACAACACCTTGTACACCTCATTGCAACCCTCCCAAATCGAGGGTTAACGTCCAGAGGAGCAGAAGAAGGTGATGCTCCCACCTCAGAGGAAGGGCTCAGCTGAGCTGCCGATGATGTACTCGGCTGAGCTTCTGAGGTTGGGCTCTGGTGACTTACTGAAGAGTTTTCTCCAGTATGTCGAGCAAAGGTCCTGGGATGTCTATCCCTAAGGTGTCTCATCATAGAGTGATTTCCAAAGGAATACTTCTTCCTTGGATTTCCTCTAGATAAAACACGGTCACAAAGTGTGCAAGTGACCAATGGAGCATTGACCTTTTTCTCCCCCTCTGGAAAAGTAAAATACTCCCATACAGATCTTCTGTTTCCTCCTTCTCTGGATGATGGTGGTGCTGCTAGCCTCACTCTCAGAAGAGGTCTGCTGTTCTGCCATTGTATTTCAATGTCAATTCAGCTCCTTCTCCTAGGGGATCTCAAGCAGTAATGAGGGGAATGGGTGTGGTGTGGGAAGTTTCTGGAACTGAAAGTAGTTTCAACCAATGAAAAGTGTTCTTTGTGGATCACATGACCTACCGTGCGCGCTCCGTAAGCTTACGGTACGCGCTCGGAAACAAGTACGCATGCGTGAACGTGACGCTTACGGAGCGCGTACGTAAGACGCACTCGCGCATTACACGCCCCTGCGTAACCGCGACGTTGCTTCCACGTGTACGTATCACGTACGTATCACGTAAGCGCGCTGTACTTATGACGTGCGGAGCGCGTAGCGTCAGCTTACCGTACGCGCATCGTATCACGTCAGCGCACCGTACTTATGACGTACGGAGCGCGTAGCGTCAGCTTACCGTACGCGCACGGAAAAAAATGCATAAAAAAAAATAACCATTCCATAATGCAGGATATAGTACATATATTATTTTATACATAGGTTTACCAAAAATCTCAAAAAAAAATTTGTATTTAAAAAAACCGTACAAATTCACTGAAAAAACCATAGGTTTCACACACGTTATAGTTAGGAATTAGCATTTAAAAAACCTTGCAAATTCACTGAAAAAACCATAGGTTTCACACATGTTATAGTTAGCTGGACATTTCACTCATAAAAAACCAATGAAATTCCCCCGTTATAGTTAGTGCAGGCAACTATAACTCACGCGACCGCAATCCTCTGCTGATGATGTCAGATATTACATCACTGATGACATATGTGTCTTTATGAAAAATAAATATTTGTAATATATGTATAGCTAAAGATTAATGGAAGAAGACATGGGTAAATAAGTGTCTAAATACAGTGATGTAATATCTGACATCAGCAGAGGATTGCGGTCGCGTGAGTTATAGTTGCCTGCACTAACTATAACGGGGGAATTTCATTGGTTTTTAGGTCTCGCCTGACCCAGCGCATGCGCTGGTCTGGCGAAACTTATTGAGAGGGCTCCAAAAAGTGCTACCAGGCCAGCCTAGAGCTACAGTGCATGTGCCGGGCGCGCACGCCTCACTTTACCGAGATTACTATCACTTTCGCGGCCCCACGGCCGCTTTGATGTTTGATCGCGATTGCGATCACTTTCACTTTCTCGGCCACTTGGCATTGCCAATAGGTCTCGCTTTTGGGACCTTATAAGTATTTAGTTATGCAACTGTTGCATGGCTAAACACTTATAAGGTCCCAAAGGTGAGACCTATGCCAATGCTTGTTTATGAGTGAAATGTCCAGCTAACTATAACATGTGTGAAACCTATGGTTTTTTCAGTGAATATATATATATATATATACATACAGTTACTTCCCACAGGGATAAGGCGGCACACTGTCCTGGTGATATAGGTGTTTAATCGCTCACCAACAACAGCGTGTTTCAGCCGTAGAACGGCCTTTGTCAAGTTGCCAAAGCATTAAACGTCATAATAGACATGGAGAAGTTACTATACATATATGTGCAAGGATACGTAGCGAAGCAAAAATATATATATACACATTTTTCAATTTCATTATGAATGGTTGCCATTTTGAAGAGTGCGGTGGAGACAAATTAAAAATAAATAGAAATGAATTAAATATAATTAATTCCATTCAAAACTGACCGAGATACGATCTACGCTGCCCGCACTATGGCGTACCTAGTCATGGAAATAGAAAGTTACGCAGATAAGCAGCGTGATGTATCGTTAACGTTCACAATGCTGTGAGAAACAGTAAGGATATGCAGATTTGTACATATAATTAGTAATATGCAAAGTTAACGAGAAACCATTAGAAGGACATAAAAATAAAGATTTAGATAGAATTACGATTGTTTCGGCTTGATGAATACATCTCTAACAGAAATACAATCTAGATAATGTATCCTGCACACAATAATACATAATAAATATATATAAGAAAATTATATATAACTTCAGAAACGTGTTTATAAGACACACGGAATCAATAGCAAGTGCGTACACAATTAATATGAAAAGTGCAGAAATATGTCTCACGCCACATTCAAATGTCTATTTCCCATGATACTAATGGTACCACTGAAATCGCTATGATCATTCGGTTTCATGGCACAGTATGCATTGCGGTTAAATAATTCAAAAATTACAAATTGATTATCAATGCGCAACATTCTCATATATATATATATATATATATATATATAATGTCATTAATGGTACGCTTTGTAAAGATAAAGTGCTAAGTCATAAAGAAGTGAAAATAGTATGTGTTGCAAATAAAAGGAAGAGACATGTGAAAGGAGGTATCGGTTTTGATTAGCCCTATTGTAATATCTTCACTATTATGGAGACGTTAGACGGAGGAGGAGACGTTAGACGGAGGAGGAGACGTTAGACGGAGGAGGAGACGTTAGACGGAGGAGGAGACGTTAGACGGAGGAGGAGACGTTAGACGGAGGAAGAGACGTGAGACAGAGACGTGAGACAGAGACGTGAGACAGAGACGTGAGACAGAGACGTGAGACAGAGACGTGAGACAGAGACGTGAGACAGAGACGTGAGACAGAGACGTGAGACAGAGACGTGAGACAGAGACAGAGACATATATGTGTGTGTGTGTTTTTCTTATATATTTTTTATTATTTCCGGGGTCCCTGCACATGGGCGGGAATATTCAGTGCTTATGACTATTGATCAGGATCCCCTGCAAGAGAAAGAGATACTTCCCATTGAACAGGAGGTTGAAGAGTTGCAATTGTGAACCCGAACATGCAAAGCCAGGCATATTGTCTGAGAAGAACACCAGTATTTATTCCCCTAAAGGGTGTGTCTGCAGCATCTGGAGCACGACAAATGTTGCGTTTGAAATGGTCTTGACACTATCTCCTCCCACCTCTTCCTGTACTTTTCTGGCAGATGCGCGACATGTTCCCACATCTTCTCCCACTGAGAACTCATAACTGGAGAGGTATCTGACAGAACTGGCAATGCGCCATTGTGTGGCTGCCTCTACCACCACTCTCTTACCTGCAGACAAGCCTTTTACTGTGCCTATTAGGTGGAGAAACGTCATCTGTGACTTTGGCTTAGGCTCTCTTGCAAGACGTGTTGACCAGCCCTGATATAGATAGGGTGACTGGGTGAGGATTTAGATTTTGCACTCGACTCTGGGTGTTACTATACTAGCCTTTGACAGCTCCTTGAAGTTTGAGGGAAGACTTGATCATGCTTTTCAGCATGAGCAAAAACGAATAGTTTCTTACCTGTCGGTGTAGTTTTGCAGCTTGAAGATCTTTCTGGATTCACTATGCTGTGCATTATTCCGCGATCTTGTGGTTGGGTCCGGATTCGTAGTCTTTTCTTTGTTTTTTTTTTTTTTTCGTAGCCCAGGTGGGCGTCGACGTACACCATTTGGTGCACCTCCCGTGACGTCGTCGTGCTTCCTGCGGAAGTCCCACCTTTGGGGCGCCATCTTCGGGTTCTTTTTTCCTTTCCTCTTTTTTTTTTTTTTTTTTTTAACCCTAGGCGATTGATTAATCCTTCTTGTCCCTTTATCTGTATGTTTGTATTTCTTTGATCTTTTCCATTTTACCCCCTCTTCCTCCAGCCTCATCTTCCTGGCGGAGGTGGGTGGGTTCGCTAGTGAATCCAGAAAGATCTTCAAGCTGCAAAACTACACCGACATATTGTCTGAGAAGAACACCAGTATTTATTCCCCTAAAGGGTGTGTCTGCAGCATCTGGAGCACGACAAATGTTGCGTTTGAAATGGTCTTGACACTATCTCCTCCCACCTCTTCCTGTACTTTTCTGGCAGATGCGCGACATGTTCCCACATCTTCTCCCACTGAGAACTCATAACTGGAGAGGTATCTGACAGAACTGGCAATGCGCCATTGTGTGGCTGCCTCTACCACCACTCTCTTACCTGCAGACAAGCCTTTTACTGTGCCTATTAGGTGGAGAAACGTCATCTGTGACTTTGGCTTAGGCTCTCTTGCAAGACGTGTTGACCAGCCCTGATATAGATAGGGTGACTGGGTGAGGATTTAGATTTTGCACTCGACTCTGGGTGTTACTATACTAGCCTTTGACAGCTCCTTGAAGTTTGAGGGAAGACTTGATCATGCTTTTCAGCATGAGCAAAAACTGGACTGTGCATTTGGACTTAAGAGTCTCCTTTAGGAGACCTCTTTCACCTGAGCGACTTGCATGTCAACCTTATGATGGGCAACAGCCCTCTGAATAACGTTATGGTAGGCCATGGTATCATCTGGTGAGGATGCACTAAACATGTTGTGGTCCAAGTCAGGATAGCCTTGGGGGTCAACAATGTAGTCTTTTCAGGGGTCGTTGGTGGGCCCTGTGTCTAAGAGCTGGGAGTGTATGTCGACGGGGGTCATATAGAGTGCCTGGATTGGAAAAGGTGTGTGGGGCCACAACAGGGACTTTAGTGGAGTAGAGGAGTGTGACATGATATTGGTGGAGGAAGAGGAGGAGGCAGAGGGCTTGAGCTTGTGTGTTGCTTCAATGTCAGCGGCAGAGGTGCCTCTGAGGAGAGTTCTTTGTGGGCAAGCCTTCCCTTGCGATGCCTCCAATTTCTCAGATCCGGATGTAGACAAAACTTTCAGCTTTAACAGGATTTTCTGCGTGGACTTTGGTAGGGCCTTTAGTGTCATATTCAGGTCTGAGCGGGGATGGTTGGAGTCTGGCTCGACAGCAGGAGAGGCTCATTCTGTCTGGCAGAGGCTTGGTCGACTCCAGAGCTTCCTCTCGATGCCCAAAGGTGGCAGTTTTTGTAGAAGCAGAGCTTTTCCAAAGCACTGGACCCCTTGTGTGACTCTGATCAAGGTCTTGGAGCCCGGTTTTGTAATTATGACGATCAGCATCTTCTTGGTTCAAGGTCTGGATGTTTTCGGCACCACTCAAGTTGCTCTTCATGTTTGGAGCTGGTTGACTATAGTCTTTTAGCTGGGCAATGGCTGCACTACAGAGAACCGAGATGGATTTGCATCACCAACTGCTTCAGTGCAAAAGGGGTCTTCTGCTGCAAAGATGCCTGGACTCTCGGGTGATGTCAGGGGGAATATTTTGCGGTGTGCCCATCACATCTCTGCAGTGCTGTATGGTTTTCTTGAAGCGGAAGGGGATACAGAACTTACATGAGGCATTGTCAGGGAAGAGGCACCGATTGCAGACTTCTTGAAGATCCAAATGCAAATCATTTGAATGGCACCACAAGCAATTTTGGAAGGGTGTCCATTCCATCGTCTGCTGGCCTGCATTGTCCGGAATCAATAGTCTTGGAGAACACAGGGTCTTTCAAGCATGTGGGGAGGGCTGATGCTGCGTCAAGCAGTATTAGGCAGTACTCCTAAGGTGTCCAGTGAGGTAAGTATTACGGGAAGCTATCAACAAAAAGACACGTAAATACTGGGAGTCGCAGCTAGGAGATAAACTGAGCGAGAAAGAAACCCAGGTACTATGGTCCTCCCCCACTCAAAGTAAGATAACCCTGGTACTAGCTCAGACAAAGTTCTGGACGCTACACAAACTACACTGGACCCCAGCGCGCCAGGTGAACCTAGGTTTGAACACCAATGACCAGTGCTGGAACTGTAATAAGGGAAGAGGGGGGATCTTGCCCATCTCATATATTACTGTCCCAAAGTCAAATCATACTGGGAGAAGATCTTTGCCTTTTTAAACGACATGTTAGGATGTACCCTTAAAACGGAGTTTGCCACCCTGGTAACGGCCTCTGTTAGGACAGAGGCAGTCTCACAACAATACCGCGACTTACCTGATCTCCTAGCAACAGCAGGTGTAAAAATGGTTCTCAATAAATGGAAAGACACCTCCAAGGCAACGTTTAAGGGATGGTTCAATTGGGTGACGCACCTTAGAGGTGCAGATACGGTGGCCCTACAAGACTCACCGTGGAGACAGCCCGCCAGTAAAATGTGGGCATCCCTGGACAAGTACTTCGACCCCTATGACCCACCTTGAAGGTGCCTAGTATAACGACCCGGATACCAACTTTTTTAGACAATGGCGAGCAGGCTTCTCTCTCTCTCTGGTCCCGTCTTCCCTGTCCCTATCTGTGCTTCCTGTGATCCTTACAAGAACAGAGGGTGGGGGCAGCCGAAAAAGGAAACAAAAAACTGTACCTCAACTAGCACAGCTAACGTGAGCTGCCCTGTAACATCATGCGATATAAAGTGCATGTTTTATGTTATATGTATCTGTTTTTATGTTATATGGCTTGTGTATATGACAAAATATCAATAAAATTCTATTGAAATAAAAAAAAAGGATTATTCTTCCAAAACATCTGTCAAAATTAACTGTGCATGTCAAAAAACATGGTAGGTACAACCAACTCTGAGCCCTCTCTGCGTACGTTTGAACCCGAAGAAAGAAAAAAAACAACTGGCAAACTTCGAGCCCAAAAGTAGATGGCAGAGGTGTTCAGAGCACATACACACACACATATACATACAGATATATACATACATATACATACATACACACATATACATACATGTATACATATATATATACACATGTATACATATATATACATATACATACATATATACATATATACATATATCCATACATATATACATATATCCATACATATATACATACATACATATATCCATACATATATATATAGAGCTGGTTGCTCCTGGACGGTACAGGTACAGACAGGTAAGATGTTTATAATCAAATAGCTATACTCCAGGCCAGGTGCAGCTTTGTCTTTCATAGTCGTTGATACCAATTAATCATTTTTATGTTATGTGTGCATCTTTAATAAATACACACGAATTAAAAATTACTTTCTAACATGTCTAGCTATCAGTGAATGTCAAAAGTACCACCTCATCAATTTACTGGATCACAAGCATCTATTGTCATTACATAAGTTTGCTACAATTTTCTCCATTATCACCCAGTCACCACAATCTGCCCTGAATTATTGTATTCCACAGCCACAAACTTCTCCTCTTGCATCACAGCCTATACTTGAGTCACAAATATCTGACCTTGCTGAACAACACAGTGTCACACATCTTGGACCTCTTCAACACTGGACCCCAACCAGCACTGTAACATCAGATCAATTAAATTATTTGCAAACTTCACTCTGAACACACAATGCCATTTTCATTGCTTAACAGCAGCACAGGAATTCCTTTTGATAATCTAACAAAATACTATTTTGATCTTAATCTCGTCCCCATACTGTATAAAATAGAACATTATGTGCTGTAACTCAGCCATGCCTGCAATGTTTCATTACGAGGGCATCATCCATGCTTCCCACCCAGGGATGTAGACCATCTCCCACTGCTCCAGAGAACTCTTACCAGAGGAGTTATGTTTTTGTTTTCCTTTCTTCGAAGGGTATCAAAATGGGACCCAGCAGCCAGCAGAGAAGTGAGCGAAGAGTACAGCTCATCATATTTCACAGTTCTGGAGAAGAGGACCTCACAGACCTACAATTGAAAACAGAGAACATCATGACAACTAATACCATAAATGAACAATTAAAAAAAAAATAATAATAATGTTGCCTCTTATGAGGTTGTTTTTTAATACCTTGTTAGTCATCATACTCTGCAGTACCCTCTCTCTATAAGCACCCTTTCCTTCATAATGAACAGAAGGCTCTTCCCCAAAAGGTGAGGACTGAAGCACACACTAACTGCACATAGGAGATACCACAGTGAGTGAACATATCTCCCAAATACAGATTACAGGCTGTCAACTCACAGCCTTCTTCATTACCGCTGCCTACCAGACACTGTACATAAACTGATGCCAAGTAAGGAAACAGGTATTGGTAAGGAATACCTTAAGAGTAGTTCACCGCTGGAAAGACTACAAAGTTATTCACCTATAAGACTAGCTTTGTAGTTTGCTAACTGTTCTGTTTAAATATTTTGCTTAATCCTCCTAAACCATTAAAAAGAATTGAAAAATAACACACAAGCAATCAGAAAAGGAACCTCTGCAAATCTGATCCTAACCACAATACTGTCAAACCAAGATTCCTCTTAGGTTTAACATCAACCTCAAGTAGAGCCTGAAAGGCAGAAAGCACCTCACTGGCTCAATCACCTTTGCCTGATGGGGTATTTGGGAGCAATGCATGTCGAACACCTATCAATTAGGGTAAGGGTAAATTGTCTACAGGTTAAGTAACTTATTTTGCATCATAGGTGTTATGAACTGCATGGTTATAACCTGCATTGTTTTCAGTAAGTATCAAGAAATATCATTTTAGAGATGGAATTGAGACAAAGTATCCCCAGCATTCACCAATCATATTGGATGCTAAGTGTGAGAAAGTCCCATCTTTCTTGCATGGTATGCCCCCACTTTTTGCTGAATTGCTGATGTACTTTGACTGAGTGTGCCCTGGGCTCCTGCCAATCAGGTGCCAAGGGCCTGTGTTCCTTCCCTAAAACTGCATTGAAGCCTAAATTCAATTAGCATCACATGTCAGCCCCTGGTAAATGGTACCATAGGTACCCAGGGCACTGTGACCAGCATGAGCCCTGTACCCCTACAGTGTCCAGGTCCATTCCTGAGCCCTGTAAGTGCAGTGTTGCCATTAAGAGTATATGGTGCTGGGAGGTCGACATTACGAACTCCACAGCAACATAATGGCTGCACTGAAGACTGAGAAGTTTGGTATCAAACTTCTCAGCACATTAAACCCACACTGATGCCAGTGTGGGATTTAATGTAAAATGCACGACAGAGGGCATCTTATAGATGCCCCCTGAAACTAACCAACATCCAGCGTCCTGACTGAGAGGCTGCCTAGGCTGCCACTCAGCAGACATGTTGCTGGACCCCTGGGTAGAGAGCCATTCGCTCTCGTGGGCCTGCAACAATGCACATCATGGGCGAGGTGCTACGCCTCCTCCCCCATGATGTGCAGGGGAAGCTTCAAAGGCATTCTGCCTTTGTGAGCTTCTCCAGGCCACTTGCTGTACTCAGCAACTGGCCCCCACCGGTTCTGACCACCACTCTGGCGGGAAGATTGGCGGGAAAACCCAAGTGAGGAAAGGGGGTGTGCCACCATCTGCCAACACCACCCCTCAGGTGGGGGAGGCTAGGTGCAGCATTACTCCGGGGTCTCGCCATCTTGAGGATGGGGAGCCCTATCCAATCAGAACTAGGCTCCTGCCCCCTCCAACTGGAGAGTGGCAGGATAGGGGGTGTACCCACCCCCGGGAAGAGACCCATTGGTCCCTGACCTCTACCTACCTGTAACTCCCCTAAATTTAGTTTTTAGGGGCACCCTGAATCTTCCTTCCTCAGATCCCGATTCCTAAACAAGAAGAAGAACAAGAAGAAAGAAGACCTGCCGTGCATCTGCTAACAAGGACAACACCAACTGACTTGGCCCCAGCCCTACAGGCCAGTCGACCCTCGAACCTGCTCCTGCTAAATCCCGGCGTCTCCTGTGGTCAGCAACCTCGAAAACCCAGGAGGGCCTGACTGCCTTGCTCATCTAAAGACTGGGACTCCCACGAGCAGTGGTTCTGCTCAAACAGCAACAACCCCTGGTGCCAGCCAGGAACCGCAAATCCAGCACACTCTGCACCCACCGAGCCTGGCCTGTGCCTGAGTAAACAAAGACCACGAGGACGTCCCCCCGGCGACTGTGACCAAGAATCCAGCACCCAAGGGGCCCTCCTGGACGCTCCTGACGACGCCTGCAGCCTCAACTCCAGAGAACCCCCCCGCCCCCGCCCCATTGCAACCGGCAGAGGGTAAGATTTTCCGACATCAAAAGACACCCCTGCACCCGGCGCCCTGTGGCCCCCTGTGCCCAGCTCCTGGGTGCCTACCTAACCTACAGCTTCCCAACTTACCTCTCGAAGTGGTGGTCGCACCTGAAGAATCTCCGTCCCCGAGCTTGCAGCCTTTGTTCATCTTGCAGCTGCTCCATTGAAATACATTGAGCACCCACTGGCTCAAAATCACCCTGCACCCAGCTGCCCGAGTGCCCCTGGGAGTGCAGAATCTGTCCTATTCTACTTCCCCACTTGCCCAGAGTAAGTGACCAGGAGCCCAGCTCCCACAGCCACGTGGCCTGCCTGCAAGCAACCACTAACCAAAGGCCCCCTGCCCGCCATAGGCTAACATTGGGCCTACTCTCTCTGCACCGGCTGCCCCTGTGCCGCTGAGGGTGTAACAACTGTACCTACCTGACCCTGGGAGACCCCTGAGTCTATGCCCAGAACCTTAACTCTGCCAGTCAAGTACTTACCTGAAAGCCGATAACCTACATTGTCTCCACAGGGTAACATTGACTGGTTTTCACTTGTAAATTCTTCTAAGGGTCGAGTTTTGAAACTTTGAAATATTCACTAAAAATCACCCGATCAACGAAAACGAAATTACTCGCCTGTTACCAGGAGAGTTCCCAGTTACCATCTTTGTGCCCAGCACGGACCCTACTACAAAGTAATTACAACTGTGATTTTCTGATAACCAAACTTTCTTCCATAGGATAACATTGCCTGGTTTTTGCCAGAAATTCTAAGACCCTATTTTTGAAACATACAAATATTCCTTAAAAATCGCCTGTTACAAAAACGATTTCTTTCAACTGTTTACAGGAGATGCACCAGGGCTGACTCCAGGATCCAGCCCTGAGTAAGAAAAACCTATGCAAAGTAATTGATATTGCCTTTACTTAAACATTCCCATTGAGTTCAATGTTATAATTGTGTTGAACTTGTGTTGCCTATTGCAACAACTGTAACTATTGCATTTAAAAGTCTATTGCTTATTGAAAGTATACAACTAGAGCATTTCATTCTGAGAAAGTATTTTGATACCTACTTGTGGTTCTAAAATAAAACAACTATATATTTTTATATACAAAACAATTGGTCTAGAGTTCAGTTCTTGAGTGTGTGAGACCATTTGCTGACTGAATGTGTACAACAAATGCTTTACACTGTCCTCTGATACTGCCTTACTGCTCGACCAAGCTACCACTTTAGAGAGTAAGGTTATATCTAACTTTAACCTCTGCCAAACCTCTGGGGACTGTGGACTCTGCGCACACTGAATCTTACTTTGGTGCTGTATATACAGAGCCACTTTCTTACACTAAGTAGTCAAGGTAAATAGTCATTTGACCCAACTGGTCCCTCAGGTTCCTCTGTCATTTACAAATGGTAAAAGACATCCTTGGTATGTTTAACTGTTTGCAGTCTTGAAGGCTACACTAACCACAGGCTCTCTGTAAATGCAACTGTTATTAAGACTGCCTTATTATAATCCTTTCAAGTCCAAGATTCATACCAACATATCTTTTTAGCTACAGGGACCAGATAGTAGTGGTTCTCAAACGTAGTGGAAAACAGAGTTTAATTTAGAATGTCAAACAAGCATTGGCATAGCCAATAGGTCTCGCCTTTGTGATCTTATAAGTGTTTAGCCATGCAACAGTTTCATAACTAAATACTTATAAGGTCCCAAAAGCGAGACCTATTGGCTATGCCAATGCTTGTTCATTACGGGGCTGAGAAGTAGTAATTGCATGCACGGGAAGAGGGCTCAAATACCAGTCTGAAACACAATCCAGACCCACTACGCCCGTGCCTCCTGGACTGTCCATCTCTAATAGGACCCCAAGTGGCTAACAATCATGCAAGTTCGAAGACACAATTTAACTGAACCTTGCAGACAATTGTCTTATGAACGTGCATAAGCTGAAGAATTTAAATACGCTTTTGTAGCTTAAACTCTCGAGTTAATGGTTTAGGAGCTTCTAAAACAAGGAGGAAAGAAAGGGTTAATCACCTGCACATGCCGCCGCTGTTGGAGTAAACGGAGGCAGGCAGGGGGAGTGCTGGAGGGGGGTTTCGCAGTGCAAGGTCTCTCAGCCATGAGAAGCCCACAGCTATGTGTGTGTGCTTGGAGGGTGGGGGAGGGCTCCAAGTGTGTGGAGGGAGGGGGGAAGCCGTTAACAGGCAGACAGAAGGGATTATCGATACCTTCGTGAACACCAGCAAAGGAAAAGGAACATGAGGAAAGAAATTAGTGCGAATGGATAACGCAGTTTGCAGCTTTTTAAGCAGCAGGCGTTCCTAAAAGAATAGAAATGGGGTGAAAGTCATCCATCCATGACAGATTTTTATTTTTTTTCCATCAACAAAAGTCTTTATTTAAAAAACTTTGAGATATACAAACATAGGTCAGGGAACTGCAAGCAGCAGGACTTGAAAGCATGGGTGGGCATGATCATGAAGAAGGTAAGCAAGTGTTTGTGGGAAGGGTGAGTAGCTGGTGTGATGGGGTTCCCAATGCCAACAAAACCAGGAATAGGAAATTATTATGGGGAAATAAAAAGAGTAATTCAAACTGAAAGAAAAAAAGAAGCAAAAAAGACTCAAATAATTTCTGATGGAGCCAGAGAGAATGAAATATCGAAAAGAACTGGTAAAAGAAAACAAGCGCGTGCTGGGAACCGTGTTCTGAAAAGGTAGGAGGGAGATGCAAGCAGAGCATATGGTGTGCACTTTCGCGGCCGCTTTGATGATCTCAGTGGCCGCGCGGCTCACTGAGAACATCAAAGCAGCCGCGAAAGTGATCAGCAGGCAGACAAATGGTGCGCGCGCCCGGCGCACATGCACTGTAGCTAGAGGCCTGAAAAGCCACTAGTTTGCACTGCCAAATCCCGCTTACTAAAACTCACCAGAGCAGCGCTAAAGCGCTGGCTCAGGCGAGACCTAAAAAGGCAGGGCATTTGCAAGTTAGTCAGTGTAGGTTGTTCTCTAGCGCTATCATCTGGAAAAATCATTCCTCAGACGATCAGGAGGTGAGACTCACAACTGATGAACCTTTGGGCAAGAGATAGCAGTAGAGTTAAAATCCAGGATATGCAAGGAAGAAGAAAATAAAAACAGCATCTGGCTTTGCGGAAGAAAAAATACACCCAAAGAAATAATTGTCGGTGACTCTGAGGCATGGTATCTTGGAGATCTAATCCTCTAGGTGTTAACCTCTCTGCCGAGCTTTTTGCCAGGGCCGGTTTTCGGCCGATTTTGTTACAGGGCCGATTTTGCAAAAAAACAGCCCTGTAACGAAAACGGCCCCAAGGGACCCAAAACCGGCCCCCTGCGGCGCACCGGGGGTTTGCCCGGTGCCCGCTACGGCCAGTCCGGCCCTGGCCACGAAGATCACCAACCACTGGTGTGGAAAGGAAAACTAGGGCCCTGAAAGGGGAAAGCCCCGTCGCTAGAAATTCGTTCTCAGAGTGGGGAGGATGGGTGGGCTGGTAAGAAATCTGCAGCTAGATACTGTCTCTACCAGATAAGAAGTTACAGAATGTAAGTTACTTGATCATCTGATAGAGACTTCTAGTTACAGATTCCTTACCTTCGAAGAGATACTCAAGCAATACCTCCCCGGAGGTGGGTCTACAAAACAATTTCACACTGAAAAGTCCTGCAGGACAGAGCGGGCAAAGCGTCTATCCTGACGGACCGGATTGCCCAAGCAGTAGTGTTCCATGAACGTGTGTCGGAAGGCCCACATTGCTGCCTGGAAGATGTCCAACACCGGGATTCTGTGTACTAACACAGTGGTCGCAGTTTTGGCTCTGGTAGAATGAGCATGCAAGCCCTCAGGGGGTTGCTTCTTGCCAGTGCGTAGCAGATTTTAATGCAGTGCACAATCCATCGATTCCTCATGACCTTTCCCTTCTTCGCTCTGACATACCCCACAAAGAGTTGGTCTTCCACCCGGAAGTCACTAATCCGGTTAAGGTAGAATGATAGCACTCTTCTTGGGACTAGGCGGTGGAATCGCTCCTCTTCTTTAGAGGGATGCAGCGAAAAGGAGTAACCACAATTGTCAGAAAGGAAGCTCTAGTGCGAAGACGCAGCTTGTCTGGGTAGACATTCAGATATGGAGGCTTGGATGACAAAGCCTGAAGCTCACTGACCCTCTAGGCAGATGTTATTGCCACCAATAAGGTCGTCTTGATGGTTAGGAGCCTGAGAGGACAGTTGTGCAAGGGCTCAAAAGGAGCGCACATCAAGTAAGTCAGGACTAAATTAAGGTCCCACTGAGGCATGATGAAGGGGGAAGAAGGAAGCATATGATGCAAACCTTTCAAGAACCTGTGTACAATAGGGGATTGGATACAGGATCGTTGGTCGGGCAACTGCAGAAAGGCTGAGATAGCAGAAATATTGCCCTTTAAGGTGCCCAGAGCAGAGCCCTGCTTGGCAAGGGAAAGGTTAAAGAGAAGTACCTGAGAGAGGGCAGCAGAAAGAGGGTCAACCTGTTTCATGGCACACCATACCACAAACTTGCCCCATTGGCAGGAGTATACCTTTTTGATGGAGGGATGCCTGGCTACCAAGACAATTGCAGACTTCTGGTAGAAGGTCGAAAGTTGCCAACTGTCCCGAGGCTTAATCTCCACGCAAGAAGGCAGAACATTGACAGTTTCAGGTGGAGAACCCTCCCCTGCTGCTGCGACAGTAGATCTTCCCAAAGGGGCAGCCTGATCAGAGGACCTAGGGACATGCTCAACAACTCTGGGTACCAACTCTCCAAGGACAGTCCAGAAATACAAGAATAACCTGGCTTTTCATGGACTTCTTGAGAATTCTGGGGAGGAGTGGTATGGGCGGAAAGGCTTACAGGAGGCCTGAGTTCTACTCGACACTAAAAACGTCTGAGTGAAGGCGCCTTGGAAATTCCAGCGCACTGAACTGCTGGCATTGCGCGTTTCGGAGGTGGCGAACAGATCAAACCAAAGCTCCCCACACTGCTGAAAGAGACCTTGCACCACCTCCAGTTGGAGATGCCATTCGGGATCCACTAGACATCTTCGACTGAGTTTGTCCACTCTGGTGTTCAGTAGGCCTGCCAGATGTCGAAAAACCAAAGAAATTCCCTGACATTCCAGCAAAGTCCAGAAACGCAGAGCCTCTTGACAAAGGGTCCACAAAGTCTAAACTGTTTTAGAATGAAAGATGATAATGTTCATAGGGACACACTTTAAATTTAATAAAACATTAGGATTACACCATGCAGAGGGACAGCTCACGGAAAACAATGTTAGGTTCTGCAGAGAAAAGACCAGAAGGTTTGCTGATTACAAACAGATTAGCACTATTTCATGTTAGCACATTCATATCAGAAGAACCCAAAAGGTTTTGGAAGAAAAGCTATGAACAGATTTAAATACCACTCAGGACTTGCACTTCTAAGATGATAAATATGTAGCAATCAATCAAAAACATGTTTTACCTAGTCTTTCTTCATGTATCTTTTTAGTCAGTTTAAATATGTTGCAGTGGCTGACAAGTGCCATTTGCATGAATATATTCGGTGCTGGTATTAGTCAAGTAGGAAATGAAGGACAAAACATTCTTTATTGGGGCCTTTAGCCATTTCAAATATAACGCATACCAAGTGGTACAACTTAAACCATTTGTTTTTATTTCACGTCCTAGTGTTCATTTTTTTTTTTAAAGCAGCACACACAATGGGCTTATTTTCATCTGAAATGCAGAATTTGGCATCGACATTTTTCAGGAAACTGTGTCTCAACTTAGTCTTTTATGAAGCTCTTAGAACGCACAATAAAAGCCAAGGAGGCTTCTGTAAATTATTCTGAGAAAATCTTTAAAACACTTTTAAAGCATGAACCTATTGTAGGCACACATGCTATATGTAGAAAAGTGCCCCTTTTGACATGGTTACCCCCACTTTTTACCCAAGTACTGTGGCTCTTTGACTAAAAGTACACTGGGTCCTTGGTAACCAGCACACTTTCCCTTAAAACAAGGTAAATGTCTAATTGTAATCCAATTAGCAAGGACACTAGCACCCCTGTAAGTACCTAGTAAATGGCACCCTAGGGCATGGGTACTAAAGAGGGTCACGAAGGGCTGCACTATGTATTATGCCACCCTAAGGAGCCAACACCCAAAAAGCATGCAGACTGTGTGAAATGGCGCATACCATTCTGAAAACAAGACAAGGCACACTCACTGTGTGTCATATGTCAGTACTATATTTAAGTCATCCCTACAGCAGGCCTTATAGCCCCAAGGTAGGGTTCATTCTATTATATGTGAGGGCCCATCCGGATAGATAGCTAGGCCCCTGTGATATCTAGTTCCATTGCTAGATATTGCCAGTGTTCAGGCAGCCATCTTACAGATATGAACTGGGAATTGGTCATTATGAGTTACGCAGCTACATGATGGCTTCACTGAAACTAATGGTGTTTGGTATCAAATACACGGTCTTAATAAATCTCTATTGATGCCAGTACTAGATTTATTAAGCCATGCACACAAAGGGAACCTTATAGGTGCCCATGAAAACCTACTAATCCTCTAGTGTGCCGACTGACTGGTATCTCCCGGTCTGCCACCACAGATGAGTTTGACTCCCTGTAGGTGAGAACCTGAACTCTCAGAAGTCAGAAACAAAGCCTGCTATGGCGGAAGGTGATCACACCTACTCCAGCAGGATGGCTAGTGAATTGGTAGGTCAAAGCCACAGGTTTCAAAGCTGAAACCTAGGGAATACCAACCCCCTGCCCTGGGGCCCATTTGACACCTAAGCAGACAGGAAATTTGACACTCCGTATGCATGTTGCATTTTCAGGCTAAGCACACCACTAAAATGGGTCACTTGAATTGGACAGCCTATAAAGGGTTTCACCATTTTGAATTTGGTGACACTAGGAACCCTAGATCAGAATTATGGCCACTCTCCAAAGGAAGTGGTCATTTAGGGGGTGTAGTCACCCCAGGGGTAAGCAGCCCATTGGCTACCCTACAGTCCAATAAACACCCCTAAATTCAGAATTTAGGGCTCCCCCTGACAACAGGAATTCAGATTAATTAACCTGGGAACAGGAGGACAAAGAAGAGCTGAAGACGTGAAATCAGAGATCCTGCACTGAAATTGGCACCAAACCCTGCCTATCAACTCGCACAGTGACAATTGTGAGAAAGTGCCCTTTTTCTTGCATGGTATACCCACACTTTTTGCTGAATTGCTTATGTGCTTTGACTGAGTGTGCCCTAGGCTCCTGCCAATCAGGTAGCGAGTGCCTGTGTTCCTTCCCTAAAACTGCATTGAAGCCTAAACCCAATTGGCATCTCTGGCCACATGTCAGCCCCTGGTAAATGGTACCATAGGTACCCAAAGCACTGTGACCAGAGAAGGCCCCTAAGGACTGCAGCACTTATTGTGCCACCGTTAGAGGCCCTGTACCCTGACACACACACACTGCCTTTGCAGGCTGAGTGTCTGGGTGCAGAACAAAACAAAGTCGACATGGCACACATCCCTGTGTGCCCTGCCCACAACCCACTGCCCTGGCATACATCAGTCACCCCTCTAGCTGGGTGCCCTATGCCAGTGGTGAGGGTACGGGTGCATGAGCCCTGTACCCCTACAGTGCCCAGGTCCATTCCTGGGCCCTGTAAGTGCAGTGCTGCCATTAAGAGTATATGGTATTGTGAGGTTTTTATTACAAACTCCACAGCACCATAATGGCTACACTGAAGACTGGGAAGTTTGGTATCAAACTTCTCAGCACATTAAACCCACACTGGTGCCAGTGCGGGATTTATTATAAAATGCACCACAGAGGGCATCTTAGAGATGCCCCCTTAAAAATGACCAACTACCAGTGACCTGACTGAGTGGCTGCGCAGACTGCCACCACCAGACAAGTTTCTGGGCACCTGGGTCAAGGGCCTGCTGCTCTCGGGGGCCTGAAAAAATGCACATCCTGGGACGAGGTGCCACGTTTCCTCCCCCAGGATGGGCAGGATTCACGAAAGAGAAGCTTCAAAGGCATGCCGCCTTTGTGAGCCTCTCCAGATCATTTGCTGCTTTCAGCAACTGGTCCCCACTGGTTCTACCCCCCACTTTGGGCGGGAGAACCGGCGGTAAAAACAAGTGAGGAAGAGAGGTGTGCCCACCTCTGCCAACTCCACCCCTAAGGTGGGGGACGCAAGGTGAAGCCTCGAGTCCCCGTCATCTTGGGGATGGGGGGGAGCCCAGCCAACCAGGGACAGGCTCCTGCCCTCCTCCCACTGGAGACTAGCAGAATAGGGGGTGTACCCACCCCAGGGAAGGGACCAATTGGTCCCTGCCCTTTACCTACCTGTAATGCCCCTAAATTTAGTATTTAGGGGCACCCTGAACCTTCCTTCCTCAGATCCACAAGAGAAAGAAGATAAGAAGAAGGACGAGATGCCATGCAGAGCTAACAAGAGGACGACGCCCACTGACTTGGTCCCAGCCCTACAGGCCTGTCTCCCCTCGAACCTGCTCCTGAAAAAACCCGGCGTTTCCAGCAGTCAGCAACCTCAAAAACCCCGGAGGACCTGCCTGCCTTCACTTTCCAAGCTGTTTCTCCCGTGAACACCGGCCGTGTTTGAACTGCAGCTTCTGGTGCCAGCCAGGAACCGCGAATCCCACACACACTGCACCCGCCGAATCCGGCTCGAGTGGACAAACAACGAGGAGGTCACCCCGGCGATCCTGACCCGAGATCCGACGACCCCTGACCTGCCTCAAGCCTCCTGACGACACCTGCAGCCTCAATCCAGAGGACGCCCCCCCCCCACGACCAGAGCGGGTAAGAAAATTCAACGTCTCAAGGAACCCTTGCACCCGAAGCCACACGGCCTTGTGTGCCCAACCCAGCGGTGCCTAACCAACCCACTACATCCCTACTTACCCCTCGAAGTGGTGGGCACTCCTGGAAGATCCTCATCCTCGAGCCTGCAGTGTTTCTTTGTCCCGGAGAATCTCCATTGAAATCAACAGGGCAGCCGTCCTCAGAATAGCACCCTGCACCAGGCTGCCCTAATGCCGCTGAGGGTGCCCCTTTTGTGCTAACTTGGTCCCCAACTTGCCCTGAGCTTATCCCTGGGAGCTTTGCTCCCAAAACCCTGTGGCCTGCTTGCCAGCCACCACCAAGCGGTGCCCCCCCCATCCTCCATAGGATAACATTGGGTCTCAACACTCTGCACCCGGCCGCCCGAGTGCCGCTGAGGGTGCAACAACAGTGCATCACTGACCCTGGGAGACCCCCGAGTCTAACTTCAGAACCCTAACTCGAAAGACCGATTACTTATCTTGAAACCGATAACTCATTTTTCCTCATAGGATAACATCAACACTTTTTCTCCCCAAAAGTTTCTAAGTGTCAACTTTTGAAAATTACAAATATTCCTTAAAAATCTGCCGAATAACCAAAACGCATTTTCTCAACTGTTTTCAAGAAATGTCCCAGTGCTGAATCCAGGATCCAGCACTGAGTAAGAAAAAGTATCGATAACATAACTTACCTGCTAAGTTAATTTCCTCCCATAGGATAACATTGGTGATTCTATGTGAAAGTGTAAACTTTTGAAATGCAATAATATTCTTTAAAAATCGTACCTTTAACCAAAACGCATTTACTCACCTGTTTTCAGGAAATGTCCCAGGGCTGAATCTAGGATCCAGTCCTGTGCTAGCAAAAGTAAGCTGAAAAGTAATTAACTGCATTTTACTTAAAAAGCCCATTCATTCGAATGTACTATACCTGCAATATGTTGCAAACTGCTTACTTAAAACTGTAACCAAAACCAGTACAAGTTGCACTGCAATTTTGAACTGTGTTCATACAAGTAATTTACTACTGAAAAGGAATATGCTACTTACCAGTCGCCATCTGGTGTTGGGCTCGGATGATTGCAGGTTGTCGTCTTCGGAAGAAGCCTTTTGGTCAAGAGATAGGGGACTCCTCCTCTGGACAACAGTGCGCATGGGCATCCACTCCATCCTCAGATTGTTTTTCACCATGATGGGAAATGGAGTGTGTAAGAATAAAGAGAAAGGATGTCCATGTGTAATGTCTAATTAAGACAATGCTGGAACAGATACAGGTCCCGGGGAGGTGGATGGGCGTGTGTGGCTCTGCAGCTCTACATGCCAAGAACAGATGCATACTGGTAAGTAGCATATTCCGTTCGAGGCATATGAGCTACAGATCACACACTTAGGATAGACTATATAGCAGTGTCTCCCCTAGCGGTGGTCACCTGTATCTGTTGCAGCAGTTTGGAATAGAGTTTTTAGGACAGCTTGGCCTACAGAAGCTTGTTGTTTGGATTTCACATCAACACAGTAATGCTTAGTGAAGGTGTGTGTGGTAGACCATGTGGCTGCTTTGCAAATATCTTCTAAGGGAATATTCCCTAAGAATGCCATGGAAGCCCCTATTTTAAGTGTGGAGTGCGCTCTAGGGGGAACTGTAAGAGTGCGTTTAGCTTTTTGGTAACATATTTGGATGCATTTAACTATCCACCTGGCTATACCTGATTTTGAAATGGGGTAGTCTTTATGTGGTGGAGAGAAAGCAACAAACAGTTGCTTGGTTTTGCGAAAGGGTTTGGTTCTGTCGATGTAATAAAGCAAGGCTCTTTTAACATCTAAGGTATGAAGGGCTCTCTCAGCTACAGAGTCTGGATTAGGGAAGAAGACAGGCAGCTCGACTGATTGGTTAAGATGGAAAGGGGAAATGACTTTTGGTAGGAATTTTGGGTTTGTCCTAAGAACCACTTTGCTACGATGTAGTTGTAGGAATGGCTCTTCAATAGTTAAGGCCTGTATCTCACTTACCCTTCGCAGGGATGTGATTGCGATAAGGAAAGCCACTTTCCATGTAAGGAATTGCAGTTCGCATTTGTGCATAGGTTCAAATGGAGGGCCCATGAGCCTTGTTAGAACAATATTTAGATTCCACACTGGAGAAGGTGGTAATCTGGGAGGAATAATTCTTTTGAGACCTTCCATGAAGGCTTTGATGGCTGGTACCTTAAATAGTGACAAGTGTTGTCGATTTTGTAAGTAGGCTGCAAACGCTGCCAGGTGTAGACGTATGGAGGAATACGCTAAATTGCATCTTTGCAAGTGTAGTAAATAGCAAATAATGTTTTGGATGGAAGCATCCAGTGGACGTATATTATTGTTAGTGCAGTAAATGGCAAATCTTTTCCATTTTGCAGCATAACATGCCCTAGTAGTAGGTCTTCTAGCTTCTTTTATGATATTCATACAGTCTGGTGGGCGATTGAGGTAACCAAACTCAGACTTCAGGAGCCAGATGGCCAAGTTCAGTTGCTGTGGATCTGGGTGTCTGATTTCACCATGGTTCTGGGTTAATAAGGCCGGGGAAAGGCGCAGTTTCTGATGTGGAACTAGCGATAGTTCCAGAAGTGTCGTGAACCAGGGTTGACGTGCCCAAGTGGGAGCTACTAGAATCAGTTTTAGAGACTGTTTGAGCTTGCGTACCACAAATGGAATGAGTGGGAGAGGCGGAAAAGCGTACGCAAATCTGCCTGACCAGTTCATCCATATTGCATTGCCCTTCGACTGTGGGTGTGGAAACCTGGCGGCGAAGGTTGGGCATTTTGCGTTTTCGTGTGTGGCGAACAGGTCTATGTCTGGTTGGCCCCATTTTTGGAAGAATGGGAGTAGGACTTTGGGGTGTAATTCCCATTCGTGGATTTGTTGTGTCTGTCGACTTAGGAGATCGGCAATCTGGTTGTGAACCCCTGGAAGGTGTTCCGCTAGCAGGTAGATGTTTTGGGGAATTGCCCATCTTCAGATGTTCTGTGCGAGTTGGGACAGTTGGAGAGAATGTGTCCCCCCCTGTTTTTGTATGTAATACATCGTCATGTTGTCTGTGCGGATGAGGACAGTTTTGTTCCTTAGATGTACTTGAAAAGATTTCAGTGCTAGGAACACCGCTAGAAGTTCTAGGTGATTGATATGGAGCAGTTTTTGTTGAGTGGTCCATTTGCCCTGAGTGGTGTGTTGAAGGAGATGGGCTCCCCACCCTGTGAGAGATGCGTCGGTTGTCAGCACTACTTGTGGAAGAGGCTCTAAGAACAGTCGCCCTTTGGACAGGTTGATGGTGTTCCACCACTTCAGTGAGCGAAGTGAGCGGCTGTCCACCAACACCAGATCGGTAAGTTGTCCATGAGCCTGGTTCCACTGTTGTGCTAGACATTCTTGCAAGGGACGCATTTGAAGTCGTGCGTGAGGCACAATGGAAATGCATGACGCCATCATGCCTAACAGTTGCATAAACACTCTTGCTGGAAGAGAGTGTTGAGTTTGAAATTTTAAGATGAGGTTTTGTATGTTGGCTATCCTGGCTGTGCTGGGATAAGCTATGGCCTTGGAAGTATTTATGGTGGCTCCCAGGTATTGATGTATGTGGGAGGGTTGCAGTTGAGATTTGGGATAGTTGATGGTAAATCCCAAGTTGTGTAAGATTTGAATAGTGCTGTGAGTGTGGAGAACGCATTTGTCGAAAGTATTGGCTTTTATGAGCCAATCGTCGAGGTACGGGAAGACATGGATTTGTTGTCTCCGGAGGTGCGCTGCCACTACTGCTAAGCATTTGGTGAATACCCTGGGTGCAGTTTTTACTCCGAATGGGAGGACTGTAAACTGATAGTGCTGTCCGTCTACCACAAACCTTAGATACTTCCTGTGAGCAGGATGCATGGGGATGTGAAAGTATGCGTCATTGAGGTCCAATGTGGCCAGGAAATCGTCTTGTTGAAGTAGTGGGAGGACTTGTTGGAGAGTGATCATATGGAAGTGATCCGAGTGCATGTACTGGCTTAGTAGTCTGAGGTCGAGTATGGGTCTTAAGGTCTCGTCCTTTTTGGGGATTAGGAAGTAGAGAGAATATACTCCTGTACCCTGATGTTGGAGTGGAATTGGTTCAATTGCGTGTTTTTGAAGCAAGGACCGAATTTCCTGTTTGAGGAGTGTAAGATGGTGTGGTGACATTGGACAGTGCTTGGGTGGTATGTGTGGGGGGGTTTTTGTGAGTTCGAGGCAGTAACCAAACTGGATAATTTGTCTTACCCACTTGTCTGTTGTAATAGAATTCCAGACAGGTAGGAACTGTTGGAGTCTTCCCCCAACCGGAGTGGAATGGTCTGGGGGGAGTGGAGGCAAGTCACTGTTTAGTGGCTGGAGAGGTGCGGGTGTAGGTATTGCCCCGACCTCGGCCCGTGGTGTTGTTTCCCCTATATCCTCCTCTAAAATATCCTCTGTTAGGGGATGTTTGTGCGGAGGTTTTGAAAGTGGAACAGGTGTCTGTCCCAACATTTTTGGAGGCTCCCCTATAGAAGGAGCGTCGAAAAGAGCCTCGCGGTTGTGGAGACTGTAGTGCTCCCATTGATTTAGCAGTCTCGTTATCTTTTTTCATCTTCTCAAGTGCAGTATCTACTGCGGGCCCAAATAGTTGCTCTTGGTTGAATGGTTGACCAAGTATTGTTGTTTGTACTTCCGGCTTAAAGCCTGAAATACTTAGCCATGCATGGCGTCTAAGTAGTATGCTTGTGTTGACCGCCCTAGAAGAAGTGTCCGCGGCTTCTAGTGCACATTTGATTGATGCGTTAGATATGAGTTCCCCTCTTGGATGAGGTCATTGGCCTGGGATTTGTACTGATCTGGTAGGTGTTGTAAAAGATCTTCTAACTGATCATAATGAGCCCTATCATATTGGGTTAATAGGGCTTGTGTGTTGGCAATACGCCAATGGTTAGCAGCTTGTGCTGCAACTCTTTTGCCCGAGGCCTCTAATAGCTTGGACTCTTTGTCTGGGGGCGGTGTGTCTCCTTATTGGGAGTTAGCCCGCTTTCTTGCGTTTGAAACTACTAATGAGTCTAGAGGGAGCTGTGCTTTAATGTAAGCGGGATCTTGTGGGGCAGGTCTATATTTTTTTTCAATTCGGGGGTTAAGAACCCTAGCTCTGACAGGGTCTTTAAAGACCTCTGTGGCGTGTTTTAGGACTCCCTTAATCATGGGCAAGATTTGAACAGATTTTTGAGACTGTTCGAATGTGTCTAGAAGAAAGTCTTCTTCGGGTGTATCTGAGTGAATGGTGACGCCATGGAAAAGTGCCGCCCTGTTTATCAGCTGCCCAAACCCTAGGTGGTCATCTGGAGGGGAGGGTTTGGAGGGGTATGTAGTGGGATCAGGAATATCAGGTAAAGGGTAAGCCCAGTCATCTAAGGGTGCCGTATCCGGGAGTGTGAAAGGATCATTAGGATCGTTAAGGTAATCCGGATCACCCCCTCCCCCTAAGTCATCATCATCATCCTGTGGAGGTGGTGTATGTGAAGGAGATGTAGAGGAGAAGGAGGTGGGGGAAGGGGGAGTGGGGTGAGGTGATATAGGAGAGGAAGGACGAATGGGTGAGGTGGCAAAGTCCTTCTTTATGGGAGCTGGAGAAGGTGTTGTGTCCAGCTTCCTTTTCTTGTATGGCACAGCGGTGACATGTCCCGTTTTCGGATTGATATAAATCCTTTTTTGCGTGGGATCAGGGCGAAAAAGTTCTTCATTATCCGAAAGAGGCCTTGGTGCCGATTTTTTCGGTTCCGATCTATGTTTTGGATGATCGGTAGAGTCTTTTTGGACTTCTTACAGTTGTTTCGGTGCCGAAGAACGGTTTCGGTGCCGAAGAACGGTTTCGGTGCCGAAGAACGGTTTCGGTGCCGAAGAACGGTTTCGGTGCCGAAGAACGGTTTCGGTGCCGAAGAACGGTTTCGGTGCCGAAGAACGGTTTCGGTGCCGAAGAACGGTTTCGGTGCCGAAGAACGGTTTCGGTGCCGAAGAACGTTTTCGGTGCCGAAGAACGTTTTCGGTGCCGAAGAACGTTTCGGTGCCGGTGGAGATTTCGGTCTCGATTTCGGAGCCTGCTTCGGTGCCGAGAGGTGCTGAGTCTTCGGTGCCGAAGGAATTGTGGGCACTATAACATGTGGTTTGCTCGAGCCCGAACCACCTGTAGGCTTATATTTCTTCGGAGCCGTGCCCGAGGGTGGGGCTACTGAAAACTATTTTCGGTCGCGCCTGGATCCAGCTGGCGGAGTCTTGACCAATGCCTTTTTTGGGGGGGTTGGGGTAGGGGCACTGGTACTCACTCGTTGCCCCGGAGTGATGAGGTCATCGGAATCGTCCGCTTCTGATACGATTTGGAGGTCTTCGGAATCTTCTTCCGGGACATCCTGGGCAAAGATGTCCTCTGGTTCTGGAGCTGGTCTGGCCATGATATGGCGTTGAGCTCTTCGGTCCCGGATGGTTTTCTTGGATCGGAATGCGGCGCAGACTGGACAGCTGGATTTGTTATGTTCCGGCGAGAGGCACAGGTTGCAGACCTCGTGGTGGTCACTGTGGGGGAACTTTGCTCCACATTGGGGGCATTTTTTAAAAGGTGTCCTTTCCATGAGCCGTGTTCGGAACCGGTCCGATTAAATTTCGACGTCGAGTTGTAGAGATTTTTCGCTTCGAAAGCTGGATTTTCAGAAGTTTTCAGCCGGAGTGGAAAAGTTCATCCGAACCCAATGGCGGAAAAAAACAATCTGAGGATGGAGTGGATGCCCATGCGCACTGTTGTCCAGAGGAGGAGTCACCTATCTCGTGAGCAAAGGGCTTCTTCCGAAGACAACAACAACCTGCAATCATCCGAGCCCAACACCAGATGGCGATCTTATCCTAAGTGTGTGATCTGCAGCTCATATGCCTCGAACATATTTTTATGCTTACCTTTACCAGGCTTGCTTGGTTCTAAAAATAAAACAGTATATTTTTTATACAAAACAGTTGGCCTAGCGTTCAGTTCTTGAGTGTGTGAATTCATGTGCTGACTGAGTGTGCACATCAAATGCTTAACACTGTCCTCCGATACTGCCTTACTGCTCGACCTAGCTACCACTTTATAGAGTAAGGTTCTATCTAACTTTAGCCTGTGCCAAACCTCTGGAGACCCTTGGACTATACACACTGTACCTCACTTTGGTGCAGTATATATAGAGCCAGTTTCTTGCAGCAATCCCAAAGGCTGACTCGTCCAGAAACTGAACATCCTTCCCAAGGACGGTCCAGCAACTCAATAACCAAGCAGTATCTCCCTTGGGGGGATTTGGGGGGGTAGAGCCACTCTCCTGCATCTGAAAGCAGCAATCATACTTGTCCAGTACTCTGTTTTGATGACCACCAGGTCCACTGAGGGAGAATCTTGTCAGGAGGAGGTGAAAGTGATTCTAGGAGGTCTGCTCTGCCTTTCCACTGAGTTTCGAGACGCTAGACCCTCCTGGAGCCTCACAGCACCAATAGCCTGGGGTACAGGAGTATTTGCTGCAACCAAGGCTTGTTGAGTGTCCAGTCTGGACACCACCAATGCCGAAGCCGACCTGCCGACGAGGGACTTGAGAATCAACGAGGCCTACACCAAGAGTGGCCCTGCTGTTCTGTTTTCTTCCCTTCTCCCAGTCACCAAAGTGAAGTGAGAAACTCTGACGCAAGCGACCCACCAGGCAAAACACCTCTGCACCCGAGCCCAAGTTCACGTAAACAGGTGGTGTTCCCTTGCTCCATAAACTCTCAAGAGGAGAGTCCCGCTTTGGGTTCTGCCG
Organism: Triturus cristatus; assembly: GCF_964204655.1. Taxonomy (NCBI): domain Eukaryota; kingdom Metazoa; phylum Chordata; class Amphibia; order Caudata; family Salamandridae; genus Triturus; species Triturus cristatus. Next base: position 855,800,906 of record NC_140580.1, read on the forward strand.
AACTTCTTCCCAAACCCCTATTTGCAGCATTTTTTTCACAAGTATCTTGATATTGATTTTAACACATAGCGCTTGAGAATACTGCGCGACCAGCACCTCTGCACCCACTCACAAAGGCAGGTAAAACCGAAATGCTAGTGGTTTCTTGGACCTTGGCCCCTAAGCACCTTAAGTCCCAAAAGGTACCCTCAAGAAAAGCTCACAAGGATATGTATGTAGTGTATGTTTATCCCATAGGATAACATTAACGGATTCAACGCTCATGCCTCAAAAAATGTTAATTGAGCATATTACTGTTCTAGTGTCTAAAAATATATTAAAATCTATGTAATTTTTCTTAATTGAGCTTGGATCTCTTTAAGTGTGTCTCCTTGTAGGAAGGTGGCTCTGTATATACTATACTAAAGTTATGTATAGTGTGCACAGAGTCCAGTGAATCTCCAAAGGTAGGCAGAGGTAAAGTTAGATAGCACCTCACTCTCTCTTTGTGGTAGTGTGGGCGAGCAGTAAGGCAGTATCAGAGGACAGTGTTAAGCATTTGTTGTACCCACTCAACCAGAAAATGATTTCACACACTCAGTCAACTTCATTTCAATTGGTTTTGTATACAAATATTGTTTTAGTGATTTTATTTTCTAGAATCAAGCAAGCCTGGCACAAGTAAGTTGATAAATACTTTGCAGTAAATATATAGCTTGAAATGCAATTATAAATGTACTTTGAAATAGGTACAGTTTGAATTACTGGTAATGCAATACTGTGAAATGCTGTACATATACTTTGTATTGACTTTGCAATGAAAATTACAGGTAAGTTATTTTTAAGTTACTTTTGAGATTACTTTTTAGATTACTTTTTCTACTCCGTGTGATATGCCTAGATATCACACTGGGACATTTCCTAGAGAAAAGGTAAGTAAAGTCAGTTTTGCACAATGATTATTTTCCAGGTTTCCATACAAATCAACTCCACACTTGGAACATTTATAAGAGAAAAACAGTCAATAGGCTCCTATGGAGGGAAATGAAGTTAACAGTAACCAGGTAAACATTTATAAAAGAAAAACAGTCAATAGGCTCCTATGGAGGGAAATGAAGTTAACAGTAACCATGTAAATAATCGGTCGTTGGAGTTGAGCTTCCAGGGTTAGAACAAGGGTTCCCCCAGGGTCAAGGATGCACTCTTGTTACACCCTCAGCCGCACTAGGGCGGGTGCAGAGTGCGGAGGTCCAATGTTATCCAATGAGGGATAGGGGGCCTCCAGGTGGTGGTTGCTGGCCAGCAGGCCACAAGGTTGTGGGAGTCAAGCTCCTGGTGTTGGGCTCAGGGCAAAAGGGAATCCGGTTTAGCACACAGAGTGCACCCGCAGCGGCACAGGGGCGGCTGGGTGCAGGGTGCTGTTTTGGCGTCGGGTGCACTGTTTTCAATGAGGATTTTCGTTTTTGGTTTTTAGCTGCAGGCACGGTCCAGGAAGACTTCCGGGAGGAACCACCAGCTGGGCAGGTAAGTTGGAGGGCTCAAGAATGTAGGTGCACCACGGGAAGTAATGAGTTGAGAAGTTTGATACCAAATTTAAGTTTTCAGTGTAGCCGTTGTGGTGCTGTGAAGTTCGTAATGACAAGCTCCCAGCACCATATACTCTTAATGGTAGCACTGTACTTACACTGTCTAAGAATGGACTTACGACACTGTAGGGGTATAGGGCTCATGCACCTGTACCCTCACCACTGGTATAGGACACGCATCTAGAGGGGTGACTGATCTATTCCAGGGCAGTGGGTTGTAGACATGGCACACAGGGATGTGTGCCATGTCGACTCTTCACTTTGTTCTGCACCAAAACACGCAGCCTACTTCCACGAAGGAATGAAGGCTGTCGCCAAATGGATAAGGAGCAGTCGCCTGAAACTGAACTGACAAAACAGAGGTCCTCATCCTCGGCTCCACCCACTCTGCCTGGGACGACTCCTGGTGGCCAGCCTCGCTGGGAGCTGCGCCAACACCCACCAACCACGCATGCAACCTGGGGTCCATCCTAGACTCAACTCTGTCAATGAACCAGCAAGTCAACACCGTCTCCTCCTCCTGCTGCTTCAACACCCTCCGCATGCTTCGCAAGATCTACAGATGGATCCCCACCGGTACCAGAAGGATGGTCACCACAGCCCTAGTCACCAGCAGGCTGGACTACGGCAAAGGCCTCTATGCAGGAACCACGGCTAAACTCCAGAAGAGACTTCAACACATACAGAACGCCTCCGCATGCCTCATCCTCGACATCGCCCGCCACATCACCGCCCACCTGAGGGACCTGCACTTGTTCTCCGTCAACATGAGGATCACCTTCAAGCTCCTGACCCACGCTCACAAAGCACTCCACGACGCCGGACCAGCATACCTCAATAAACGACTCACCTACACTCCCAACCGCCAGATTCGCTCCGCAGACCTCACCCTCGCCACCGTTCCACGCATTCACTGAACGACCACCAGCGGCAGATCCTTCTCTCACCTCCCCACCAAGACATGGAACACTCTGCCCATCCACCTGCGACAGACCAAGGACCTGCTGACCTTCAGGATACTTCTCAACACGTGGCTGCTCTAACAGTAGCAGCTCCCCCCCCCCCCCCCCCCCCCCCCCGTTCAGCGCCTTGAGACCCTCACGGGTGAGTAGCGCGCTCTACAAATGTTTGATTGAGCCTGCAAAAAAAAAAAAAAGGGGGGGGGGGGGGTGGTGGTGTAAAGGTACAGTGCCTCTAAGGGTGGCACAAGAAGTGCTGCAGCCCTTAGAGGTCTTTCCTGGTCACCGCGTTCTGGGTACCTGTGGTACCAATTACCAGATGCGGACCTGTGGCCAGAGATGCCAATTGGGTTAGGTGTGGGGAAAGAACTCAGGCCCTCGGAACCCGATTGGCAGGGACAAAGTCAAAGTGCATCAGTAGTCTGGAAAAAAGAGGGGGGGGGGGTACTGCAACAGAAACCTACTTCCCTACACTTCTTTATTAACTCTGTGTGTGCAACACTCCCGCCAGATAAGCCTTATCTGCTCGAGCACACTACCATAAATAATGCACTTGGGATTATTAAAGTAAGCCCCTGTAAACCAATAAGGGTTGTCTGGACATTGGTACACTACATAAAAAGCCAGCTTCCTACACTATGCACAATTAATATCAGCTAGTATGGAGTTCGGTATATTATCTGGTTTACTTTGTTGACAAACAACGTGACCAAAAGACTTATGATTCAGACTAGAAATCCACAATGCCACCATACTTTGAATGACATCTCAAACCATTTGTCTTGCCATTATATATTTTTAAGTGGATGGCACTGAAACAAAAATGTTATCAGAGCCTCTTTGTGTAATCGGTTTGCTGTGCCTTTTTAAATCTAGCACTCACTGTTTCAGATTCCAAGGTTGGGCTTACCGAACAACTTTATTCCTGGACTAAATATCAGAAAGAATCCCACAATTGAGCCACAGAATTAAAAGCTGAAGACACCAAGAAACAAGAACATGCTGTTCACCAATAACAAACCTCTGCTTCCCTCCTTTTAGAATTTCTACATTTGAGAAAATAAGTAGCGAGTGCATACCGTGCTATCTAGTCGAGTAAGATCATCCTCTGATAATTCTGGAGATAGAATGCTGTAAAAACGGGGAGGAGGAACTGCATCTATGAAAAAATAGAATAAAAACTGTTAGTGAAACATAGAACATGGCACACAGAATGCCCCACATCAATTGCTAATATGGGTAAAACTCAAAGCACCAAACAATGATACTCAGAATCCTCGACAACAGAGAAGGACACAAATGAGTGCCATATAGGATCAATTAGCAACACATGCAAGGCATCATAACACCAAACCCAGAACACAGTATGTAACTTGGGAAATTGCTCACACAACTCCATAAGCATTTGAATCTTGTATCATTATAAAGAAAACATTTTATAAATATCTTAAAATGGTAAGCATACCGACTAGCCTCAAGAAAACAACAGATATTCCTGAATAAGCACATCAAATACTCCTGAATAAAAAAATAGAAAGCATGTGGATTTCACAGACATACCAACCCTAATCATATAGTCACCAAACAGTCTACAAAAGCGTAATACAAAGTGAGATGAAGACATAGGAAGAGCAGAAGTTGAAAAATGGGCCTGAAGCTTTCCACAGCACTAAGCAGAGTGATAAGTGCTACGTTCAGGCTAGTATGATCCAAATACTTAGCATGGAATGAACTAGACATTAGGCAGGGGTGTGTAATTTCTATAGCCCGATGCCCAAGACACTCTTTGGGGTCAAGGAAAACAGGTTTTTATGTGTGTTTTGTCCTTGGGACAAGTAGGCCCAACCCCCAGCAGCACAACCCCATTTTCGCTGCCAGTTTAAAGTAACACGATATGGATCAGGGAAGGGAATCGCCAGCAGTTAAGGTAATACTTGTGTCCATATGTTAATGCTATCAGAACTTGTATTTATGGTTTATTAATACAAAGACTATTTTTAGGGTGAGGGCTCTAAGGAAATGTAAGCTCGGGCTTCACTACTGCTAGTGGTTGCAGTATAAAAATGTGTTATGTTTGCAAAGTTTGACAATATGAAGCTACGCATAATGCTCCCAAAATGCTCTCTGATTAGATGCAAATATTTGCAGAAGCATGAAAGCAAAATTGAGGACACTCTGTGAACATTTTATTTTGAAAGCAAACAAATTCAACTAAGAAAAAAATGTTTGCTAAATTACTGGGAAATTTCACGTACCATTTATTTGAAGCATCAGTTAGTAAAATGTGTTTATACATTCTAGTATTTCCCAAAAATATTCATAATGGAAAATCAGTGTAACCTGTTTTAACAAGATTATGGGAAACATGAACATAAACAAGCATTGGCAAAGCCAGTAAGTGACAGTGGTGGTCAGCCTTTTGGTTTTGTCAATGTGTGTCTTGTTTTGACATGGTTTTTGTAAAACATTGTTGTAGTAGCTGCCGTGCCCTCACCATTACAACAAACATTGGCAAAATGCAAAAATATTTTTGGGTCTCAAAAACCACACATTGTGATGGGGGCGCTAGGGAGCCCGAGGCAAGATGACCGCACTGTAGTGAGGCTCTGCCGGTCGGGCTAACAATCCTTCATGAATCTGCAGACCCGTCGCATATCGAATCGCTAAAATGACAGCACTACGTTAAGGATTTGAAGAGGAACCTCCCAGTGTATTCAGGTGCCATGCTGTGATTGTGGAGTGCCCGAATCGGGACATTGAAATTCTGTCCACAAGTCAACTGGCGCACAAGATGGCGGCACGCCTGAGCTGAACTACAACAAAAGCCGGGTATGCCTCCCGCATCGGAGACTCTGCTGTTGCATCGGCCCCATGTGATAGAGCTGGCAGGTCAGGATCGCGTAGCCACGGTGCAGTGTGGTGACGCGGCGTGGAGGACCTTGAGGCGTGACCGCTGTGAGCTGTGGTGACAACTTACAGACAGCCCATGCCAGTGAGCAGCATAGTCTATTTCAAACCACAAGTGCTGTCGCCAGACGGGGAACAGCGATCTGAAATCCCAGTTCAGTGAGGGTATCCAGACCAATAATTTTGCCGTTTGAAGAGAAGGGTCGCGGTCAGTCGGCCCCTGTATCACGTAAGGCCAGTGGAGCAACTGGCATGGCGGGCCGCGAGTGTGCGATCGGCATCTTGCGGTATGCACAGGTGGAAACAGAACGGTTCACATTTGCTGCGGTGAGGCGAGCTATTTATGAGAGATTGCCACAACAAGCCACGAGCCCAGATACCCCGGGTATCTGCAGGGGAGGGTGCATCGACAGTAGGCGCGCTGGTTAACGCCTGGGTGGTGGCAGACGTGAGCCAGGACCTGACGCTGGCGACCACACAGTGACTCTAGAGATCGCCAGAGCACAGCGGCAAGAGGCATCTCTACTAGGTACATGACGGGGCAAGGAATAGCGCTTTATTAACGCGTCAGTCCCGGTATTGGGCCTCCATCGCAGGGAATGTAACTGGGACCATAGCACTGCAGGGCGAAGACACGCGGCCGCAGCGCATTGCACCTGAAGGATACCCTCTACATTTGCCCACACCAGCACGGCCCCGACGATGAACCCCCTGGTCTGGAGGAGACACTTTGAGGGAGACGCCAGCGGTGCACTGCCAAGAATTGATAAAGCGGCAGCTAGCAACAGCCAAACTTCAGAGACCTCGCTCTGCGGGCGCTGCGGCGGCTACTGACATTGGCATGGTACTCCAGTGAAGCAGATCGCGGGGCAGCGTCCCCTTGAGGCAAACTAGACGAGCGCAGTGGTCTGCTCTGGAGTGGGGCGCCTGTGCTTCCCAAACTACCTACCAACATGGGTAAGACAGACAAACAGCAAACTAAACCGTCCTTTGACTCTAGTCGGTCGTCCCGTCTGACAGGCACGCACTCTGACACAGAGCTGGAGTAGCCACAACCACAGCCCTCCTCATTGGAGGTCACACTTCAGGATATCCAACAGAGCCTACAAGCCATCAATGGCAAGATCGACAGACTGTCCATTTGGATGGACAAAATGCAGGCCACACTGGATAAGCAGGGTGAGAGACTCAACGGCTGAGCAACAAATATCGGCGGTGGAAGATGAATCGGATGCCACGACGGGTCAATGCCGGGATATGGAGAAGCTTCTGGAGGTCAGAGCTAAATCAGAAGATTTGAAGGCGTGCTCTCGGAGGTGCAATCTGCGAATAATTTGGGATCCCGAGAGTACGAACATGGGCCGCCTCGAGGACTATATGGAGACAATGCTAAAATAACTTTTTGGTGCGGAGAACCTATCGCAGGTGCTTATCGTGGAGCGCGCGCACCGATAGTTGGTGCCCAGGCCGCCACCAGGAGCTCCACCACGCCTATTGTCGCAAAGATCCTAAACTATAGGGATCGTGAATCGGTCCTCTGGCTGGCAGGGGAGAAGCAGAACACGTGCTATCAGGGCAACATGGTATCCTTTTTCCCTGACTTCACTATCGCAGAGCTAACGACCCGTAGGGAATATACTGAGGTGAAGTAGAAACTATGTGCTCTGGAGATACCATACGCAATGTTATATCCAGCCAGGTTGAAGATCATGGTGGACGGCAAAGTAAAAGTGTTCCAGTCTCCGAGGGCGGCTCAGGATTTCATCAGGCAGATTTCATCGCAATAGAAAGCCTCCGGCAGCAGTACATCTCCTACACACTCAGCAAGATCAGACACGGAAGACTAAAGAACGTCCCCTGGCTCATGGGACTTAGGAACTGTGTCTGTGTGGAAGCGGGGCTGCCGCCATCATCTTGTCTACTGACCTGTTGGATGTTCCTTCTGGAGATGTGCGAGAACAGTGGGATATGCCAGTGGTAGCTGGGGGTTCGCCCCTGAGACTAAATGCTTAAGTTCTTAATAATAGTTTGGCAATGGTTTCCTGGGCAACATGGTAGGGGCTTGTGGGCCATGAACATTGCGCCTCTGTGAGAGCTCTGGACAATGCTCCACCCAATTGCGATGCCTTCTAATGGTGAAGGAGTGTATCCCAGGACTGGAGGGATGGCGCTAAATTCTGCTCTATAACATGTCTTCTTTCTTTCAGATGATGGGATGTAATGACTGTTATTCATAGAAATGTTATATAGGCTGATATTTTTTGCAGGTTAATTAGCAACTCAGGACATGTCACCTGGCATTTCTCTATTGAGGGCTGATCTCTACGAGGCACGCTCTGTGCACACACCGGGACTATGAGCAGTAGTTGTGCGAGGCCTCTGCTATACCGCAGGGCAGATCATATGAAGGGTCTGGTCGTGCACATGACCAGGGTATCTATAGAATTGTACTATATATTGTTGTGGAGAATTCCACATCAGGGATTAAACTTACTGATGGTGTGTAAATGTCAAGGGGTCTGTTACTGCTGCTGGGTGGAAATGGATTAAATGTTGCTACACGCATGAGTACGGTGGGTTTACGGTAATCTCGCCTGCTTGCAGGTGGGGAAAGGGCTCCTGGATGTCCCCCATGTGGGTATTACCCAAGTTGGTTTCTTGTTTGTTGCTAATGTTGCTCAGGACATGTCTTCGGCGTGATTGGGATGCTGAAGTCGGTGGGGGGGGGGGGGGGGGGGGGGGGAGTAGGTTTATCTGTTCTTAAAGTGTGACACAATAGGTACAGCAGGAACATCTGTTTTGGTAGTGCATAGCGAGCGCGGCAGTACACGTGCAACATTCCCGCTCCACGACAACCGGGGATGACAGAAGGTGATATTCGTCTGATGTCCTGGAACGTTAGGGGACTGAATAATACCCAAAAGATTAGACAGGTGTTTGCCCATCTGGACAGACACCACATCCAGTTTGCTCTTCTACAGGAGATGCACCTGACACGGGTGGGGGAGGGTCTAGTACGAGGCAGATGGGCAATGGTAAAAGCGGCCGCTTCATATAATAGCTATGCTAGAGGGGTGATGATTTTGGCTAAAAAAGGGACACCAGTCAGTCAAACAAGCTTTATTCGACATATAGTCATAAAAGCACATAAAACATTTAGGTGATGATACAATAAAATCAGAAAAATTATAAAATAAGCATGTTTGACCAATGGACAATTTATATACATCATAAAATACAATAGATCGCTGTCTTCTAGAGCAATCTCCACAATAGCAGTTGGTCAAACCCTAGCACAGAAAACACATTTCATGAAGCGCAATAAATAGAATTCCATACAAGAATAATAAAATCGCTGTGCCTGAAAGATGTTTTAATCAATTATACAAGCACATTTTGAACAGGGCTGGATTTCAACCTGATTATCCACATCCACCCTAGGTATTTTGCAACTGCTAAGGAGATAGGGGTTGTGGTATTGGTACACAGGATTCTTTCCGCTACCAGACTGCTTTTTGTCCCCATGGTCTTGCATATAGGGCTCAACCACACCCTTTGTGGTATTTCGTAAGCTGGGCAAACAAATAGCATATGTGCGACTGATTCATTACATGCCTGGCAACTAGGACACTTGCTATCACCCGATTTGTTCCACCTTGATGTAAAAGACCCTAAGGGCAGCGAACCTGCTCTCAGCTGAAAATACAGCTTCCTGTACTGTGGTTTAGTGACAGAATCCCAATAAGGTTCCAAACTCGGGGTAATTTTAAAATCCAAGAATCTTCCTGTTAATGAAGGTTCGCTAGTTGTTAATATATTGAACACGACCATTTCCCAATACTTTTCTTTTGAAACCTTTTTTGAGGGAAAACAAGCGGTAGCGGGGTTTTCCCAAAGCATCGACATACCAATTTTGGCTAGAATATCTCTAATGCCACGAAGCCAGCTGATTTTGTGGAAGTTGTCACATTTTAATATATCCGCAAAGCCAGCGGCATAAGGTGACAGTTCTGGTGTAGTCCACAGTCTACGCCAGTATAACACAATACGTAGCCTTGCGGTGTCAAAAAAGAGGTTTTCTTCCATTTCTCCCAAGATCTTAAAACAGCGGGCACAATGGCGTGCTTTGTGGAAGGTTGGTAATACCCCGTAGAAACTTGTTTTCTGACAAACTAAGCTTGGATATGTTGTCTAGTCCCCATAGTTCTACACCATAAAAAACTGAGCTTACCACTTTAGTGTCATATACCTGAAGCACAGGTCTTCTAGGTTTCGTAAAAGACCTATTGTGCTCAAGATGTAGGGCCCCCGAGAGTTGCCTGTGTTTCAGTGTGGTAATATCAATCTGGTGATTCCACTTGAGAGCACTCTGTATGTTCACCCCTAGATATATGAACTCCCTAACTTGCTCCAGAGGGCGATTATTCATTATAAATCCTCCTTTAAAAACTTTATGTTGGTTAAAAGTCATATTTCGTTTGACACGTTGACTTCGAGACCACGAGCAGTACAAAAATCCTCAAATACTTTCAGAGCTCGCTGGAGCCCGCTCGGGGTCTTCGAGATTATCAACGTGTCATCCGCGAACATTAAAATTGGGATTTTAGACCTGGCTAGAATCGGGGCATCAGTGTTCATGTGGGTCATACAGTCAACTACACTGTTGATAAACACAGTGAACAAGGTCGGTGCCATAACACAACCCTGGCGCACCCCCCGCTCAACAGGAAATGAACTAGTAACTTGTCCCTGGGAACCCCAACATATCTTAGCATAATTACCCTCATGCATTCTCTTTATGAGAGTCAAAAGTTCAGTGGGTAAGCCAAGTTCTTGGAGGGTAGTCCAGAGACTAGAGCGGGAAACAAGATCAAAGGCGGATTTTAAGTCAACAAAGGCAGCATACGGACTGCCATTACCCAAGACCACTACTTTCCAGTGTATTAAAACAAAACGGAACACCTGGTCAATGGTGCTTATGGATGCACGAAAACCGGCTTGCAAGGGTGACAATATACTAAACTCCTCAACCCAGTCCTGTATTTTATGGAGAATCAATCTCCCTAATATTTTTTGTACTGAGTCGATCAGGCTAATGGGTCGATAATTCCCCGGCAGTGACTTATCACCTCTTTTATACACGGGGATTATTTCGGCTCCTTTCCACGAGACCGGTACCGGTCAATTGCATTAGCCAGTAGCAATATGTACTTTCCCCATCTGGTTTTGTCATGGAGAAACACATCAGCAGGGATGCCATCTGGACCAGATGCTCTCCCTCCTACCACTGCACCAAGAGCTATCTCTACATCCCTGCAGATAAAGGCCTCCTCTTCATAAAACACATAGCCAAGACCTTCCATGGTTGGTTCAAGTGGGCTACATGTATATTGTGGTTCAAAATGTTTAACCCAGTCTTCCTGCGAGACATGATTATGTGGTGGGTCTGGAATGCCCTCCCTGTCCCACTTTATGATGTTCCAGAATTGTTTGCTGTCTTTCTTAATACTGGCCTCCTTGAGATCCTGCCACCTTTTGTCGTCCCAAAAACGCTTGGCTGTGGACATAGATTTTTTATATGCCTGCCTGACTGTACGTACGGCAACTGGTTCACCACCTCTAATGGCCTTCCCTAGGAGAACTCTTGACTGCCGGCAATCCGTGTTATACCAACGGCTGGCTTTCTGGTTTGTTGCTTTTCTCGGCTTATGCGGTTTAGTGAAATGGGTTTTCATACGAGAAAATAAACTATCATGGAACCTAGTGACAAACTCAGGACCTGACCTAGTACGGCATACATTATCCAACGTTAGGAACGCATGATCACCATACTTTGCCATAATTTCGAAGGCCCCCGGGTTCTCAACTATGCTTGACCACTTAAGTCGTCTCATGTCGTTGGTAGGGACATCATCATGTGAGTGTAAATCAACCCTCTCTACCGGGCGATTTTGCAGGCTGCCACCAACTAGAGGATACGCACAGGGGATTATGATTGCTTTCAAGACTAACCCTAACTTCCATATCATCAATGGTATGCCAGAGTTTCAGACTCACAAGTATGTAATCAATCCTGCTTGAGCTGGATCCATTACTAAATGTGTTTGACCCTGGTCTATCTAGGGAAGTCCTACCATTAAGAGCCCTAAGTCCCTTCTCTAGGCAGATAGAGTTTATTTGGATTACCGCCTCTGTCCATTTCTTTATTGGAGCAAGCTTCAGTTTTGGAATTCTCCATTGGGCATCTTCCTCATCAATAATGAGCCATTTAATCTAACTACCTGAATGTCACTACTGTTAGAAGGTAGTTCCTTAATGCTAACACCAAGTGCTTGTCGGAACCATATGATCAATCCACCCGAGGGATGGCCTTTAGCCCCTTTCACTGCTGGCACATTATTTAAAAAGACAACCCAATAATGTGGAGATAAAAGCCACGTTTCTTGAAAACAACAGATATCGAATAAGTCAATAAAAGTAAACCAATCTGGTGATAAAAGTTTGGAACTAATTCCTGCGATATTCCATGATAGCAGTGTGTCCCTATTAGTGGCGTAACCACTACATATTGGGTCTACATGATTCCCAGTAGGAGAACTACTGAACCCTGCTGGGCACACAAGTTCAGGTAATTTCCGGATTTGATTTTGAACTAACATATTTGGCATGTCTTGATCACCACAAATCAAAATCCCTTGACTGCTTTCTCTAGTTGTAAACAAATCTTCAACGCTATTATATAAAAAAGGAACACCATTCAAGCTCTTATCGATGGAATCGGACCATCTAGGGAGATTCACCCTGGTGCGGGGAAACCTGGCGGGAACGGTCCTTACGATTATAAACACATAGGGCCCCAATAGACGATCCTGATTTCTTTCACAGCCTCAAAACTAAATTATTCCAAAAGCAATCAGACCTAGTGCTATGGGGGATGACATGAATACATACCTAGATCCAGATACTGACAGAAGCGCTGGCACGACCTGGCAGGGGAAACGGTCGAGTAAAGTAATACATGACATTATGCACACATTCCACAAGAGGGATATCTGGAGAGATTAGCATCCGAATGCGAGGGAGGGCAAATGTATATCGGCAGTACACAAATCATGGTCCCGGCTAGATTATTGGATCCTCTCGGAGTCATTGACACCTTGGGTGACTGAGGTAAGCATATGCCTCGAACACTCTCAGATCACCCTCCAGTAGTGTTAGATATCAACATCTCAACCAGGCATCATCAACCATTCCAGCGGCGCTTACAACCATCTTCCTTACTGGATCTGATCTTTAGGGAAGGGGTCCATCAAGCCATAGAACTTTTCTTCGAGGAGAATGTCGGTACCATTGAAAGCGCAGGTACGCTTTGGGAAGCCTTCAAGGCAGCCATCAGAGTGACCTGCATAGGCCTTCAGGCTGGGTTTCTAAAGGCTTTACGCTCGCGTATGAAACTCCTTGAGGGTGAGATAGGGCGCCATGAAAGGGACTACGATCGCACGTTGAACGCACATGCGCTGGCGGAGATTAGGCCGCTCGTAACTAAATAGAATGACAGTTGAGCAAGAAATACGGCACATATCTCGGCAATGCAAGGCTCGTTCGTATAGTGAAGGTGGTCGCCCGGGCCGTACACTAGCAGCAAAACTCGAGGGGGGAAGTGGGGAGGGGAGAGACCTCAGGAGTAGGTCACCGAAGTAGTAGGGACTGATGGAACAATGCATTATCACTCCCCAGATATTTTGGACTGCTTCAGAGACTATACTATGCCTCGCTTTATGGACCAGGGGATGATGCAGACAGTGATGAAATCTGAGTTTTTTGAGGAGATAGCATTGGTCTGGCTCTCCGATGCTCTTAATGAAACCACTCACAGTAGAGGATGTAAAGGATGCCATTCGGTCAATACCATCTAGTAAGGCTGCAGGCCTCGATGGACTGCCCGGGGAATGCTATAAAGAATATGCTTATCTATTGGCCCTGCATCTGGTAAATATGTATGGCGAAGCGCATGAGACCGGCGTGCTCCCACCCACACTCCGAGAAGTGTTAATTGTTAGGTTGTTGAAGCCTGGGTGACTAGCAGACAGCTGCGAGTTGTACCGTCCCCTATCGTTGCTGAATATTGACACTAAAATTATTGCCAAAATTATTGCCACTGATCCATGCCCTCTATTGCCGATCATGGTTTTACCGGATCAATCAGGTTTCGTGCCCTCTCGTTCAATGTCTCACAATTTGCGCACGCTATTCGCGGTCTTGCACCAAGTAGATCCGGAGGGCAGAGCAGTGGCAGTGTTTCTGGACGTCGCTAAGGCTTTTGATTCTGTTCGATGGGGGTTTGCCACATTACTTAGGATGGGTCTGCCACTCCCATTTCTCAGATGGATAGAGATCCTTTACACGGCACCGATGGCGATGGTGCGTATTAATAACGTCACTCGCAACCCTTTACAATTAATAAGGGGACCAGACAGGGCTGCACGCTGTCCCCCATCCTATTTGCCATTGTGATGGAGCCGTTGGCTTGTGTCGTGAGACAGCGGTATGCGAGGGCAGCTTTGCAGTTTAGCCAACGTCCCTTGATCATCTCCATGTATGCAGATGACATGGTGTTCTATATCCGTGATCCAGAGGAGAACTTGCATGCACTCATTCGGGCATACCTGAAATATGAACATCTCTCTGGGCTCCGAATCAATAGGGGGAAGTCCTCTCTGTTCCCCCTCACGCCGAACACATTGCAGTTCCTGATGGCGTATCCTTTAGAGTGGACGACGGAGCCCGTGAGGTACCTCAAGGTATGGGTGCACTCGGATCCAGTGACAGTACTGAAAGAGAACTATGGTAAGGCTGTCTGCCACGGAGGACCAAGTGACTAGATGGTTGGGGTTGCCCCTCTCCCTAGCTGACAGAATAGCAGTCATAAAAATGGTAATTATCCCCCGTTTTTTTTACCTTTTGCTAATGTCCCTATCAAATTAACGAAGGTCGGGGGCGTGGCTTCGGTGCCGAACATGGTGGACGTGTCTCCTTAGAGCTCCTCAGTTCGGTCCTTCCTAGGCCAATATCCTGTACGATCCTTGACCCCAGCTGTTGTCCACGGGGGCTACTCGCCGCGGAACATGCTGCAACCCTGCCGACGCGGTTTGGCGGCGGTGAGGGGCTGGGAAAGCCTCGGCTGGCTCCCGACCGGCGGAGGCCGCGCACAAGGCCGAGAGCAAAAGAGGCTGTGCTGCGGCTGCTGTGCACCTACACCACCGGAGAGACAGCTGTGGCGGTGCGACCCTGTCTGGTGCCGCCCTCTGGGGGACACGAGTAGCGGAGTGACTCCGGAGCACGGCTGCTGCGTGCAGGCAAAGCAGGCGGCTGGCATCACCGCCACTGCAGTGCCCATCCCCCCCCCCCTCCCTGGGCGTCAGCATCCGCGAAGACTGCGCTGCGGGCCTGGCAGGACTTCATACGAGACTCGGAGCTCCCGGACCGTCACATTGCCAGGCCTGCACGGGATGACATGAGGGTCCGCTTGTCCGGTTTGGAGTTGCGGTAGATGCCACTGGGGGAGCGCCTACATGAGGTGCACCAGGAGACCCGGATTGGGAGAGGCCGTTGGGTGCCTCCGGCCCGGATCGTTATACTGGGGTAACACCTGCTGCTGAGGTGTCGCCGACTGAGGTCCTGGGACTAGCAGGTGGGCCGCTTGCCCTGTGTCCGGTGCCTAATGTACGGCGCCCCACGCCAGCTTCCCACAGGACGGAGGTACGACGTGAGGCCAGTGCCCCTGAGACTACCCTGCTGCCGCACACGTGGGCAGCCAGGCTGTGCCATTCCTAATAGGCCTTCCCCCCTGGGACGGGGGCCACCCTGCGGTGCCTGGGCTACTCTGGTGGCAGGCCCCTCTCAGCTCGCCGGAGACATCAAGGAGCTGGTCCCGTGTGTCCATCGGGGGCCTCTGTATGCGGGAATGCTGGTGACGCCAGAGCAGTGCCCTGTGATTGGATCCAGAGCGGGGTGGCATTCCCTGCTGATTGCCGCACGCCTTTCTCCTATTGCCTCTCCCTCACCCCTGACTGCAGTGGGGGCAGACCTGGTGCGGTCCCCCCTTTGGTCCGCTCCCCCAGTCGCCATGGGCAGAGATAGGTATGGTATGGCGACCCCCAAGCACAACACAATGGACCACTACACCACCACCTCTGCTGGGAAAGAGACTGCGGAGGGCCTGTCCACTGACACGGCGATGCTGCTGGCGGCGATTAATCAGTCGCAGACCGCTCTTGTGGCCCAGATCGGGCCATGGGTTCCGAGGTGTTGTTCCTCTGCCAAGATCCACGAAAGGCTGTTGACCGCATCACTGAAGCGGAGACAAGGGTATCCAACGTGGAAGACACTGTATCCACCCTCCAGAAGAAGGTAGACACATTGGCCATCGTCTCACAGAGGCGATGGCGGCGCGGGTCGAGGATGCGGAAGGGCGGGCCCGTCGCAACAATACACGCCTGGTGGGTTTCTCGGAGGGCTGCGAGAGGACGTCCATGGATAACTTCCTCTTGGGCTGGCTTAGGGCGTTGCTGCCCCCGGAGGACATGTCTTCCTGCTTTGTGATCGAGAGAGCCCACCTAGCATTGACCAGAAAGCCGCCGCCCGGGGAGTGTCCGAGGCCAGTGATCGCCCGGCTCCTCAATTATGCGGATCAGGATGCCATTCTCCGCTACGCCCGGCTCCATAAAAACAAAATGGTCTTCGATTCCCACACCACATGGTCTTCCCCGACTACACCAAGATGGCCCAGCAACAATGCCACTCCTTCGCGGCGTCCAAGCGACGATTACGTGAATTGAACTTATCCTACGCGCTGTTGTTCCCTGCCCGGATGAAGGTGATCTATAATGCCAAGACATTCTTCTTTGATACCCCGGAGGAGGTCTTTGTGTGGACAGATGAGAGACGCAACCTCAAGCCTCACTCGCCGCTCCCGATGAACTCTGACTCCTCCCAGGGCTCACACCGGAGCGGTCGGCAAGGCAGACACACAGCTACGAGGCGCAACAGATCCCGCTCCAATTGGCGTGCCAGAGTCCGATGGGCGCCGAGGACTGAGGTAGTTTGGGGTGTATAGACTTATCATATTTTGTTCCTCTTCATTAGTTGGGCAAAGACGCAGGCGGTGGCCCCTTTCTGGGTTGCTCCAGATCCTATGGTTTGGGGTCTCTACTGTCAGCCCTGGGAGGTACCGGACATAGTTCGCCCTGAACGTTTTGGGTGATGTTGGGTGGGGGGGATCCATTGGAGGAACCGTTTGGGTCATCATGTTTGGGGCCTGGGACGAGATTCCACTGCGACAGATACTCCATGTTCCTGGAAGTATGAGGGGGTTGTTTGTTAGTTTTACGCACCATGCACACACTTCGTTGCTCTCTCATGCTTACATCGGCTATCACTATACCCTCTGAGAACTGGGAATGGCTCACACAGCGGGTGATTCTCTGTTGGGGGGAACTCAACATTCTTGCTTGGAATGTGTGGGGTTTACTGAACAAGGTCAAACGGGGGACGGTGCTCCATCAGGCAAAGCGCTATTCGGCTGACATCCTACTGCTTCAAGAGACGCATCTTTCAAGCACTAAAGCCCCTTGCCTCTCCCGATATGGGTTTGCTTCAGTGTACCACTGCGGCTTCCCGAGAGGGGCGCGTGGCATGGCAGTGTAGGAAATCAGCCAACCCGCCAGTCAGAGCACAACAGCATATCTCTTCCCACAAGGCATCTGTGCCATAAGGCAGTCCGTCCATAAGAGTGGTCCATTATCACAATGCAGTGCAAGCAAATAGCCGAACCCCTTATAGACAACTTTCACACAGATATTCCCCCCCCCCCTGCGGATGGCGCTCCATAACACCCACCCGGGACGTGCACCGGGCCCAAACGGGTTTCCGTGAGACTTCATGCGCCCCCATATGGGGACTCTTGGACCTCATCTGCTCACGGCACTACACAAGGCCTCGGAGCAGCACATTCAGCCTACCGATTGGCGACACGCCAAAATCGTTGTCTTCCTCAAGCCGGGCCGCCCTCCTGAGGATCCGGGTTCGTATTGGCCCATTTCCTTGTTGAATTTCGAGCCTAAATTGCTGTGGAAGGTCCTGGCAGACCGCCTCCGCACCTGTATCCAAGATCTGGTGCACCCGGATCAATGAGGTTTCATGCCACAACGCTCCAACAGACACAATATCAGACGTGCTCACAACGCTGTGGCGGAAGCTCATCGTCTGGGGCGCCCAGCGGCCGTCCTGCTGGCAGACATTGACAAGGCGTTCGATTCTCTGAGCTGGACTTACCTTTTTGAGCTCTTGGAGTCTGTCAACCTGTCGGTTCGTGTGGCCGGACATTGCTCTGCTCCCTTCCCCATTCTCAGGAGCACAAGGCAGGGGTGCCCACTCTCCCCGCTTTTATTCGCCTTGGCTATCAAGCCGTTAGCCGCGTGGGTGCGCCTGAATTCTGTGGACTGGTCGCCGGAGTGCTCTGACAAGATCGTGCTTTATGCTGATGATGCTCTGTTTTTCACATCAGATCCTTGGGCCTCCGGGCCACGGGTGCTCCAGATTCTGCAGATCTTTGGGGAGACATCCGGGCTCTGCGCTAACCTGTCCAAATCTATCTTGTTCCCCATATATGGCGAGCAGAGGTCTCAGACTTTGGCCTCGCAACTCATCGTTGCTGAGGCGGGTTTCAAATACCTCTGGGTATATATCACGTGGTGCCCTAACGAAGCTTGGTCGCATAATATCGCTCTCCTGCTCCCTGCGGTTCGTGACGAGACGACGGTATGGTCCCACCTGCCCCTTTCGCTATATGGCAGGTCAGCCATCTTCAAAATAGTGTCTTAGTGCGCCTGCTATATCGGCTGCAAAATTACCCATATCCTATCCCCCATTGTGGTTTCTCCAAATCAGTGCGCTCCTGAATAGGTTCCTCGGGCGGGGGGTGGTGGGGGTCGGTTCATGTGGCCCTTGCTACGTGTATTCAGTCTCCGTATTGCGGTGGGATTGCGGCGGCCGACGTTCGGGCATGTTACTGGGCTTCGCACCTCCTGGTGATTAATGAATGGTGGGGCTCTCAGGTGGACCAAGCTTATGCGGTGGAATGGCTCTTCATGGCGGATACCCCGCTGCACCACCTCTTGTACAGCTCCTCGTCCTTGGTGGAGCTTCCCCTGGCCTATAGGACTGTTATTGAGATATGGAGGCGGGTGGTCCGGTATATGGGTTGGTGGGGCAGGCTGACCAGTGCGACGCCCCTCTGGCAGAGCTCACACATTCGGACATTCGGCCTGTTTGGACACTAGTGGGGTTCCGTAGGTGGGACGACATTGGGATATCCACGCTTGGAGATGTAATGCAGGGGTCCACGCTCAAATCCTTCCAGAGGTTGCAGGAGGATTTCGACCTCCACAAATCACAGTTCCATAGGTATCTACAGCTCCGCCACGCCTTGTCCCCCCGATAAGGCATCTCACGGCTCTACCAGAGTCTCACCCGTTAGAGGGTCTGTTGATGGGGGATCTGGAGGCCCACAAAATCCGGCAAATTTATCAAACCCTCACTAAACACTCAAAAACCACTATTCAACGGACCCGGGCGGTGTGGGAGGTGGACATATCCGCCCTGACGGACCATGATTGGGCCAAAGCGTTGGCCAGCCCCAGTTACTCCTCTGTTTCCACTAGGTATAGGTAGATCCAATTTAAATATCTCCACAGAATATATTACACACGCCTCTGGAAGATGGGGGCTATTCAGTCCCCCGCATGTCTACGCTGCGACTCAGATGAGGGGTCGTTTCTCTATAAGGTGTGGAGTTACGGGGCACTGCAAAGCTTTTGGTCGGGCGTTCTGTCCTGCATGGGGCGGGTAATGGCATGGGGCATTCCAGCAGACCCTAGATTGACAGTCCTACTCGGCACAGGAGATATCGGGGAGGAACAGATATAAAAGACAGCTCCTGTTCTTGGGCCTCACATTGGCTAAGCGGGACATTGCACAGCACTGGAAGGCTACATCCCCACCCCGTATAGCAACTTGGAAAAAGGCCATGGATAGGTGCATGTCGGCCGAGATTGCGGTGTTTCAGGCAAGGGGCTGTCCACAGAAGCACGGGAGGATCCGGGCCAGGTGGGCCAAATACCGAGGCATTGACTTGTCCCTCATGACGCAGCCAGTAAACTGGGACCCTCTTGAACGGCTAGTAGTAAGTGACTTGCCAGTTTAATGTGATGGAGGTATTCAGATGTAGACGGGAATTCATGCGATGTATTTGTATCATGTTTTTTACGATATGCATGGTGTGTGGTTGGGGGAGGGGGATGGGGGGAATTTCAGTGCATAGAACTATTACAATATGTCTTATCTGTATGTTGCTTGCCGGGCACGGCCCATCTGATACTACGAAAAATAATAAAATCGGTTAATAAAAAGAAATTAACGAAGGTCTTCTTCACTCAACTCCTTTGGATATTATTACGCTTGATCTGGGCGAATTAGGCCCCCAGATGTAGCTGGGGAACTCTGACCAGGCCGTATTCGCAGGGAGGATTCGCGGCCCCCAATTTATACTTTTATTACTTATGTGCGCAAGCCCAATTTGCACACTATTGGTTCTTTCCCCCTCCGTTCCTTCGGCATGTGGCGGTAGAGACTGATGATATGGCTCTTGATCCCTTGGTGGCCCTTATCTCGAAGATAAAACTCACCCACCTGTTTAGAGACATGTGTCCTGCGGATTGCACAGCACGAGCGTGGCGGGCGATGGTGAGGTGCGCAAGCGGACAGCTTGTGTATGTCCCGGCTCTTCCAATAGCACACCATCCTAGTCTTCCAGTTATTCAAGAAAAACGAACGCTGGACACGCTTGCAAAAATGGGCTTGGTTACAATGGGAGACTTCTATCCAGAGAGCAACTTTATCCTGATGGCAGAATTAAAGGACAATCACGGATTTGTCCCAATGTCAGTCTTTGCGTACTATAGGCTGCGGGAAGCCCTAAAAGTTTTTAACCCCTTCCCTGCTCATGACGGAACCACTCCGTCATGAGCCACGGGCGCCGTGTGCTCATGACTGAGTGGTTCCGTCATGCTGTGGCCGTTGGCGGCCGCTCCGCCCACGCGGCGCTGATTCCCCGCCTGTGCGGGTGTAACGCCCTGAACGTCTCAGGATCGTTTAACAGACACGATAATGAGAACGCAACCACTTGTGAAGGTTTAGTTATTTTAATGAAGGCAAAAATAATACAAGGAATAAACAAAGGTTATAGTCACTGGAATCCTCCAGGCTAAGTACGTTACCAGCCCACAGCACGGATGGTCCTAACCGTCCTCTGCATATACGCCGATCCCGGCGTATGCCAACAGAGGGCAGAAATGAAATGGCCGACAATGCCAATCGGTAGGCTGTGAGGGGCACGAAGAGTGTTGGGGAGAATCGAGGAGTCAGGGAAACACCCAGCCGGGGTCTCTACCTGAAGGGAGCAGCCGCTCAACCTCTTCCTCAGACTGCACCGGGACGCGGAGTCACCTCCTGGTGATGCGTCACCGATACCCCAATCACAAGCAAAGAAGACTGAACCGAGAGCAGCCGCTCGATCGATCGATCCTGTGGACTTCCGAGTCTGTAACGCGGCAAACACCTCCTGGTGTGCGTTACAGCTGGCAGTCCCTGTATCTCTGGTCGGGCTGGGAGTTACGACTCCAACCAGCAAAAGCGCCACTGCGCTTTGACTCAGCCGAGTCAAAAAGCGAAGCTCAATGGTTATCCGGTAGAGCTTCCGGGTCCTTCACAGGTGACGATGGGGCAAGACACGGCCCAGGGAGTAACGACTCGACCTACCTCCGTTCTTGCCTTACTGGAGCACCACTCCGGAACACTGCTCTTCACTAAGCAGGTACGTTGGTTGTAAACACAATATCCGACAGCGTTGTACCTCCCGGTTCCTCCCTTTATAGGGCGTTGTTTTCCTTGAGTTATGTAACAGCTCTCCTGTTTACATAAGGGCGTGTTTTCCTTGAGTTAATTAACCCCTTCGATGCTCATGACGGAACGGTTCCGTCATGAGCATCGGTTGGGCTGTGCTCATGACGGAACCGTTCCGTCATGAGGACAGCCCCCGGGGGAAGCGCTGGCGCTCCCCCCCTTGTCCCTCGATCTTGGCCCCCTTTACGGGGGTGGCAGCGGAAGAGCTTCCGCTGCCACCCCCGACCCCCCCCCGAGCCCCCCCACGCTTTCTGATGACGTCAGCGCGCACAGCGCGCGCCGGCGTCATCAGGAAGCGTTGGACGCGCTGGAATCCATTTCTTCCAGCGCGTCCGAGGGGAGCAGAGGTAGGTGTTTGGCGTCTGGTGGGGGCCGCGGCGGTGAAATCTCTAGTATTGAGGCATCGGGGGAGAGGAAAGAGTATTTCCTCTCCCCCGATCTCTCAATACAGGGCATTCCTGCTCCACGATCGCGCACAGCGTCGCGATCGTGGAGTAGGGATGCCCCACTAGACACCAGGGATTTTGGATTTGGAGTTTGGGAAGCGACCCCTTAGGCAAGGGTCGCTTCCTTGGGGACGAATATTTTGTAAAGTCTTTTCTGCCCCCCCTGGGGGCAGATCGGCCCGCTTTCTGCGCGTTTCTGCCCCCGGGGGGGGCAGAAAAGCCCACTAGTCACCAGGGATGCTGTTCCTACTATGTAGGAAGCGACCCCTTGGGCAAGGGTCGCTTCCTTGGGGGCAAATTTTGTTGAAGTCTTTTCTGCCCCCCCTGGGGGCAGATCGGTCCGCTTTCTGCGCGTTTCTGCCCCCGGGGGGGGCAGAAAAGCCCACTAGACACCAGGGATATTGGTTATGCTATGTAGGAAGCGACCCCTTAGGCAAGGGTCGCTTCCTTTGGGGGCCAAATAATTTGAAGACTTTTCTGCCCCCCCTGGGGGCAGATCGGTCTTCTTTCTGTCCGTTTCTCCCCCTAGGGGGGGCAGAAAAGCCCACTAGACACCAGGGATGTCTATTTCGTTATGTAGGAAGCGACCCCTTGGGCAAGGGTCGCTTCCTAGGGTGGTAAAGTGATTAGGAGACTTTTCTGCCCCCCCTGGGGGCAGATCGGTCGTCTTTCTGCCCGTTTCTGCCCCCAGGGGGGGCAGAAAAGCCCACTAGACACCAGGGATGTCTTTTTCTTTATGTAGGAAGCGACCCCTTGGGCAAGGGTCGCTTCCTTTGCGGCCTAATTTTTTAGAATACTTTTCTGCCCCCCCCTGGGGGCAGATTGGTCGTCTTTCTGTCCGTTTCTGCTCTTTGGGGGGGGGCAGAAAAGCCCACTAGACACCAGGGATATAAATATTATTGTAGGAAGCGACCCCTTGGGCAAGGGTCGCTTCCTTGGGCCCCTAAATGTTTTGAAGACTTTTCTGCCCCCTCTGTGGGCAGATCGGTTTTATTTTTTTGCCGTTTCTGCTCCCATTGGAGGCAGAAAAGCCCACTAGACACCAGGGAATTAGTTCAATTAGAAATAGAAGTGACCCCTCGCTTCCAGGGTGCAATTTGTTATATGTATTTGGGTCACCTGCCCCGGGACTGAATAGCCTTTTTTTTCCTGCTGTTTTCTGCCTGACCTGGCACACAAACCGATTGACCATTTGGGTAGTGACATGGCATGTTATAATGTTTATTGTTATATGTTTTGTGATTTCCAATTGTAATGTTTTTTTTGTTTACTTTTTTGTTCTAGGTGAAGGCTTTTCTTCTGTTCACGGTGACATTTTGGTTCTGGTGGTTTTGCTGTTTGTGTAGTTTGGTAAGAGACTGTTTTTTTGTACAATGCAAATGTGTTTGATTTCTCTGCCTGTTTTTTTTTGCAAATGGTGTAATAATAGCAGTATGTTTGGTTTTTGAGTTTCAAAAACTTTTTGCATTGGTGCATGATGTGTATTTTGTTGTCTTGTGAGTAATTTGTTTTTTTTTCTTCTTTCTAGTTTGATATCGTTGGTCTTTGCTGTGTCACTGCAGAGTTTGTTTCTGGTGAGTGTAGCTGTCTCTTTTGATTTTGGATTGTATAGTTTTTGAGTACATTGATCTTATTGATATAAGGTACACATTTCTTTACTTACTTGGTTTGCACATTGTTGGTTGTTGTTGACTTGTTTGTGCAGTCTTCCATCTTAGTAGGTATAATGGCTAGCCGCAGGATGACTGCTCAGCAGGTTGTTGGTTTGCTGTTTGAGTCTTCCTCTGATATTGGGTCAGAGACTGACTCTGCTTCTGAGGGAGAGGGGGCAGGGGACGATTCTGGCAGTGAGTTTTCTCTCCGTATGGGGTCATCGGATGATGAAGATACTCTTAGCGCGGATGAAGTGCCTGTGTTAGAGGAGGAGACTGATGTGCCGATAGTGCGGCAAGAGGCATCTGGGCTGCAGGCTGGGACTGCAAGGCTTCCCGTTGGTGTAGTGCGGCAAGAGACATCTGGGCTGCAGGCTGGGACTGCAAGGCTTCCCGTTGGTGTAGTGCGGCAAGAGGCATCTGGGCTGCAGGCTGGGGCTGCAAGCCTTTCCGTTGGTGTAGTGCGGCAAGAGACATCTGGGCTGCAGGCTGGGGCTGCAAGTCTTCCCGTTGAAAGTGATGACCTCTGGGTTGCCCCTGGCATGGTGCAGCCGGAATTTCCTGAGTTTACTGGTGTTCCAGGGTCTAGAGTGAATACCGAGAACTTTTTGCCTGTAAATTTTTTTCAGTTGTTTATGGACGATGTGTTTTTGGCAGAGATTGTTGAGCAGACTAATTTGTATGCCGAACAGTTTTTGAGGGACAACAGTGCCAGTCTTAAGCCACACTCTAGAGCTACCCGGTGGACTCCCACAAATGTTGAAGAGATGAAGAAGTTCTTGGGTTTAACTTTTTTGATGGGCTTGCTAAGGAAGCCATCATTGGCTTCATATTGGTCTAGCAGTCCCTTGATGGCAACGTCTATTTTTCCGGCAGTCATGAGTCGTGACAGGTATTTGCTTCTGCTTCGGATGATGCACTTTGTAGATAATGGTTTAGCGTTGCCACGAGATCACCCTGATTGTGACCGTCTTTTTAAGATTAGGCCTGTCCTTGATCACTTTGTTGATCGATTTTCTGAGATTTATGCCCCTGGTAGAGAAATTGCAGTGGATGAGTCTTTGGTGTTGTTCAAGGGCCGCTTGGTTTTTAGGCAATACATTCCTAGTAAGAGGGCACGCTATGGAATAAAGCTGTATATGCTGTGTGACAGTAGGACTGGATATGTCTCTAATTTCAGGGTGTACACCGGTAAGGAATCTAGGTTTAACCTCCCTGGTTGTCCGTCCACTTTTGGAGTGACTGAGAAAATTGTTTGGGAACTTGGAAGAGGATTTTTTAACAAAGGCCACCATTTATATGTAGATAACTTCTACACTGGTGTACGGTTGTTCAGGGAATTGGCCAAAGTGGACACTTTTGCTTGTGGCACAGTTCGCTGTAACCGTAAAGGTTTTCCGAAAGAACTTGTTTGTCAAAAGCTTGTGCGGGGACAGTGCAGTGCGTTGCGTTGCCAGGAGCTTCTTGCTGTGAAGTTTACAGACAGGAGAGATGTCTACATGCTGACTTCCATCCATGATGAAAGCACTGCACCTGTGACTGTTTGGGGTCAGGTCGCTGAAGCGCGCAAACCTGTATGTGTTTTAGACTATAATAGGTACATGGGTGGTGTTGACAGAGTAGATCAGAGGTTGGAACCTTACACTGCTCTTCGTAAGGCTTACATTTGGTACAAGAAGTTGGCTATCCATCTTTTCCACTTGGCAATGTTTAATGCTTTTGTTGTGTTCCAGGATTCTTGCCCTGAGTCAAAGATGACTTTTGTTAAGTTTCAGGAGTCTGTAATAGGCAGCCTTGTTGTAGTGGAACAGGCAAGTGTTCCTAGAGTTGGACTGGTGGAGGATGTTGCTAGATTGAAAGAACGCCACTTTCCAGAACACATTCCTCCCACACCCGCAAAAGATTTTCCCAGTAGGAGATGTAGAGTCTGTTGGCGAAGAGGTTTGCGGAAGGAGAGTCGTATGTACTGCCCCGATTGTCCCTCTCATCCTGCACTGTGTCTCTCTGCTTGTTTTAGAGCGTACCACACGCGAAAAAATTTTTGGGAGGATTCTTGAGTGGTAAAGTGAACTGGCTGGTCTGTATTCTTTGGATAATTTGATTCTGTTTCAATGTTGGTGTTAGTGCAATGTATTTAGTTGCTGATTTTCTGTTAGAAGATTTGTATCTATTTGCAATTTGTTTGTGTTTTTAT
The DNA here is from genome assembly GCF_964204655.1 of Triturus cristatus. Lineage (NCBI taxonomy): Eukaryota > Metazoa > Chordata > Amphibia > Caudata > Salamandridae > Triturus > Triturus cristatus. The sequence goes on from NC_140580.1 coordinate 855,826,649, forward strand.
TTTTTTCTAAAAAAATCCAAAATGTGATGGCGGTGTGTGTAGGCTTGCGCTTGGCTGTTGGTGTGTGTGGACTGGCACTTGGTTGGTGGTGTGCGTGGAATGGTGCTTGGCTGACGGTGTGCGTGGACTGGCGGTGTGCATGGACTGGCGGTGTGCGTGGACTGGTGCGTGGCTGGTGGTGTGCGTGGAATGGTGCTTGGCTGGCGGTGTGCGTGGCTGGTGGTGTGCGTGGAATGGTGCTTGGCTGGCGGTGTGCGTGGAATGGTGCTTGGCTGGTGGTGTGCGTGGAATGGTGCTTGGCTGGCGCTGTGCGTGGACTGGTACTTGGCTGGCAGTGTGTGTGGACTGGTGGTGTGTGCGGACTGGTGTTTGGCTGGTGGTGTCCGTGGACTGGAGCTTGGCTGGTGGTGTCCGTGGACTGGAGCTTGTCTGGTGGTGTGTGTGGACTGGAGCTTGGCTGGCGGTGTGCGTGGAATGGTGCTTGTCTGGTGGTGTCCGTGGACTGGAGCTTGGCTGGCGGTGTAGGTGGATTGGCGATTGGCTGCCGGTGTGCCTGGACTGGCGATTGGATGGCGGTGTGCCTGGACTGGCGCTTGGCTAGCGGTGTGCGTGGACTGGCGTTTGGCTAGCGGTGTGTGTCGACCGGTGCTTGGCTGGCTGTGTGCGAGTAGTGACTTTCTGCTGGTCACTACACACACTGCTAGCTGAGTGCCACTCCACGCAATCCTTCTGCCTGTGTAGTTGCTGTGTCTGGATTGTGGGCGTGTGAAAGTGATGGGCCCTTGAATGGCGCTGTGTGCCGGTGTGAGTTTTGTTATGTGATGGGCCCGCGGCTGGCGGTGTGAATGGTTTTGTATGTCTCACACGTATGAAAGGTGTATGAATGGCCTGTAAAGAGGTTGGTGCCTTGTCGTGGCTTTACAGCTCACGAGCTGTGAGTCAATGGTTCAGTTTCTTGCCCTTTCAATTATTACCAGTGCATTTCATTTTTTGTGAAATCACTTGGTAATACAATTTTATCTACTGAACCATCACTCACCCTCGTGCCAAATCCAACCAGTATGTGCGTGTGCTTGCGGGTTAGATGACTGTGCAGTAATATTTGTTTTTTTGAAGCAGGGTGTACCTTGTCCCTTTTTGGTGATTTTTGTACTGTGTTGCTTTTGTACCTGGTGGTGCGAATGGTCTTGTTTGTATCACGTATGAAAGGTGTGTGAATGGCCTGTAAAGCGGTTGGTGCCTTGACGTGGCTTTACAGCTCACGAGCTGCAAGTCATTGGTTTGGTTTTTTGTGAATTTAATTATTGACAGTGCATTTCATATTTGTGAAATCTCTTGTTAATAAAATTTAATACACTGAACCATGACTTGCCCTCGTGCCAAATCCAACCAGTATGTGTGTGTGTTTGAGGAATAGATGGTTGTGCAGGAATCTTTTTTTTTTGTTTCTCTGCCAAGGTACACTTTCCATGTAAGAATAACCCACCAACTGTAGATATTGTCGAAAACCTTTGGGAGTTTATGGTGATGTCTCTCTAGTGATTTGAAAAATATTTTTTATCCCCATTGTCCTGTAAACCTCAAATTGTCTGCCACATTTTCTTTGCAGTATTATTCCTAAATTCTCACGCTGTAGTAACAATAGGTAATCTGGTTATGCAAGGGGGGTTACTTTTGTTTTTTGCCCAGGGATCGGCGGGCATCTAGGGAAACCTTTCCAACCCACGCATTTCTGAAAAGTAGACACTCGGCGGCTTCCAGGGAGGTATGGCTTGCGTGGATCCCCCAACGTTTCCTTACCTAGAATCCCCTGCAAACCTCAATTTTTGCCCAAATAATCACTTTTTTCACACATTTTGGGGTGGGAAAGTAGTGGCATCACCGGGCTCACACAAATTTACCACCACCCAGCGTTCCCCCAGGTCTCCCGGTAAAAATGGTGCCTCACTTGTGTGGGAGGCCCAAGTACCCGCGGCAGGCAAGGGCCCCAAAGGTAGTGAGGACACCTCTAGATGGCCTATCGCCAAACCACCTGGTTTTGCAAGGGGGGTCACTTTGGTTTTTGGCCCGGTGCGCGGCGGCCATCTAGGGAAACCTACCAAACCCAGGCATTTTTGAAAACTAGACACCCGGCGGCTTCCAGGGAGGTATGGCTTGCGTGGATCCCCCAACGTTTCCTTACCCAGAATCCCCTGCAAACCTCAATTTTTGCTCAAAAAATCACTTTTTTCACACATTTTGGGGTGGGAAAGTAGTGGCATCACCGGGCTCACACAAATTTACCACCACCCAGCGTTCCCCCAGGTCTCCCGGTAAAAATGGTGCCTCACTTGTGTGGGAGGCCCAAGTACCCGCGGCAGGCAAGGGCCCCAAAGGTAGTGAGGCCACCTCAAGATGGCCTATCGCCAAACCACCTGGTTTTGCAAGGGGGGTCACTTTGGTTTTTGGCCCGGTGCGCGGCGGCCATCTAGGGAAACCTACCAAACCCAGGCATTTTTGAAAACTAGACACCCGGCGGCTTCCAGGGAGGTATGGCTTGCATGGATCCCCCAACGTTTCCTTACCCAGAATCCCCTGCAAACCTCAATTTTTGCTCAAAAAATCACTTTTTTCACACATTTTGGGGTGGGAAAGTAGTGGCATCACCGGGCTCACACAAATTTACCACCACCCAGCGTTCCCCCAGGTCTCCCGGTAAAAATGGTGCCTCACTTGTGTGGGAGGCCCAAGTACCCGCGGCAGGCAAGGGCCCCAAAGGTAGTGAGGCCACCTCAAGATGGCCTATCGCCAAACCACCTGGTTTTGCAAGGGGGGTCACTTTGGTTTTTGGCCCGGTGCGCGGCGGCCATCTAGGGAAACCTACCAAACCCAGGCATTTTTGAAAACTAGACACCCGGCGGCTTCCAGGGAGGTATGGCTTGCGTGGATCCCCCAACGTTTCCTTACCCAGAATCCCCTGCAAACCTCAATTTTTGCTCAAAAAATCACTTTTTTCACACATTTTGGGGTGGGAAAGTAGTGGCATCACCGGGCTCACACAAATTTACCACCACCCAGCGTTCCCCCAGGTCTCCCGGTAAAAATGGTGCCTCACTTGTGTGGGAGGCCCAAGTACCCGCGGCAGGCAAGGGCCCCAAAGGTAGTGAGGCCACCTCAAGATGGCCTATCGCCAAACCACCTGGTTTTGCAAGGGGGGTCACTTTGGTTTTTGGCCCGGTGCGCGGCGGCCATCTAGGGAAACCTACCAAACCCAGGCATTTTTGAAAACTAGACACCCGGCGGCTTCCAGGGAGGTATGGCTTGCGTGGATCCCCCAACGTTTCCTTACCCAGAATCCCCTGCAAACCTCAATTTTTGCTCAAAAAATCACTTTTTTCACACATTTTGGGGTGGGAAAGTAGTGGCATCACCGGGCTCACACAAATTTACCACCACCCAGCGTTCCCCCAGGTCTCCCGGTAAAAATGGTGCCTCACTTGTGTGGGAGGCCCAAGTACCCGCGGCAGGCAAGGGCCCCAAAGGTAGTGAGGACACCTCTAGATGGCCTATCGCCAAACCACCTGGTTTTGCAAGGGGGGTCACTTTGGTTTTTGGCCCGGTGCGCGGCGGCCATCTAGGGAAACCTACCAAACCCAGGCATTTTTGAAAACTAGACACCCGGCGGCTTCCAGGGAGGTATGGCTTGCGTGGATCCCCCAACGTTTCCTTACCCAGAATCCCCTGCAAACCTCAATTTTTGCTCAAAAAATCACTTTTTTCACACATTTTGGGGTGGGAAAGTAGTGGCATCACCGGGCTCACACAAATTTACCACCACCCAGCGTTCCCCCAGGTCTCCCGGTAAAAATGGTGCCTCACTTGTGTGGGAGGCCCAAGTACCCGCGGCAGGCAAGGGCCCCAAAGGTAGTGAGGCCACCTCAAGATGGCCTATCGCCAAACCACCTGGTTTTGCAAGGGGGGTCACTTTGGTTTTTGGCCCGGTGCGCGGCGGCCATCTAGGGAAACCTACCAAACCCAGGCATTTTTGAAAACTAGACACCCGGCGGCTTCCAGGGAGGTATGGCTTGCGTGGATCCCCCAACGTTTCCTTACCCAGAATCCCCTGCAAACCTCAATTTTTGCTCAAAAAATCACTTTTTTCACACATTTTGGGGTGGGAAAGTAGTGGCATCACCGGGCTCACACAAATTTACCACCACCCAGCGTTCCCCCAGGTCTCCCGGTAAAAATGGTGCCTCACTTGTGTGGGAGGCCCAAGTACCCGCGGCAGGCCAGGACAACAAACGTAGTGAGGCGACCGCCTCACTACGTTTGTTGTCCTGGCCTGCCGCGGGTACTTGGGCCTCCCACACAAGTGAGGCACCATTTTTACCGGGAGACCTGGGGGAACGCTGGGTGGTGGTAAATTTGTGTGAGCCCGGTGATGCCACTACTTTCCCACCCCAAAATGTGTGAAAAAAGTGATTTTTTGAGCAAAAATTGAGGTTTGCAGGGGATTCTGGGTAAGGAAACGTTGGGGGATCCACGCAAGCCATACCTCCCTGGAAGCCGCCGGGTGTCTAGTTTTCAAAAATGCCTGGGTTTGGTAGGTTTCCCTAGATGGCCGCCGCGCACCGGGCCAAAAACCAAAGTGACCCCCCTTGCAAAACCAGGTGATTTGGCGATAGGCCATCTTGAGGTCGCCTCACTACGTTTGGGGCCCTTGCCTGCCGCGGGTACTTGGGCCTCCCACACAAGTGAGGCACCATTTTTACCGGGAGACCTGGGGGAACGCTGGGTGGTGGTAAATTTGTGTGAGCCCGGTGATGCCACTACTTTCCCACCCCAAAATGTGTGAAAAAAGTGATTTTTTTGAGCAAAAATTGAGGTTTGCAGGGGATTCTGGGTAAGGAAACGTTGGGGGATCCACGCAAGCCATACCTCCCTGGAAACCGCCGGGTGTCTAGTTTTCAGAAATGTATAGGTTTGCTAGGTTTCCCTAGGTGCCGGCAGGGCTAGGGTACAAAATCTACAGCTAGTCACTTTGCCAAAAAAAGGGTCATTTTTCACTCCAAAACCACGTTGCGTTTTGCGCCGTTTCCTGTCGCGGGCACTAGGCTGACCCGCACAAGTGAGGTACCATTTTTCTCGTAGGACTTTGGGGAACGCGGGGTGGGTGGAAATTTGTGGATCCACGCAGATTCCAGAACTTTCCATCACAGAAATGTGGGGAAAATGTGTTTTTTTTGTCAATTTTTTACGTTTGCAAGGGATTCTGGGTAACAGACCATGGTGGGAGGCAGTCAAGTCACCCCATCCTGGATTCCCCTGGGTGTCTAGTTTTCAGAAATGTATAGGTTTGCTAGGTTTCCCTAGGTGCCGGCAGGGCTAGGGTACAAAATCTACAGCTAGTCACTTTGCCAAAAAAAGGGTCATTTTTCACTCCAAAACCATGTTGCGTTTTGCGCCGTTTCCTGTCGCGGGCACTAGGCCGACCCGCACAAGTGAGGTACCATTTTTCTCGTAGGACTTTGGGGAACGCGGGGTGGGTGGAAATTTGTGGATCCACGCAGATTCCAGAACTTTCCATCACAGAAATGTGGGGAAAATGTGTTTTTTTTGTCAATTTTTTACGTTTGCAAGGGATTCTGGGTAACAGACCATGGTGGGAGGCAGTCAAGTCACCCCATCCTGGATTCCCCTGGGTGTCTAGTTTTCAGAAATGTATAGGTTTGCTAGGTTTCCCTAGGTGCCGGCAGGGCTAGGGTACAAAATCTACAGCTAGTCACTTTGCCAAAAAAAGGGTCATTTTTCACTCCAAAACCACGTTGCGTTTTGCGCCGTTTCCTGTCGCGGGCACTAGGCCGACCCGCACAAGTGAGGTACCATTTTTCTCGTAGGACTTTGGGGAACGCGGGGTGGGTGGAAATTTGTGGATCCACGCAGATTCCAGAACTTCCCATCACAGAAATGTGGGGAAAATGTGTTTTTTTTGTCAATTTTTTACGTTTGCAAGGGATTCTGGGTAACAGACCATGGTGGGAGGCAGTCAAGTCACCCCATCCTGGATTCCCCTGGGTGTCTAGTTTTCAAAAATGTATAGGTTTGCTAGGTTTCCCTAGGTGCCGGCAGGGCTAGGGTACAAAATCTACAGCTAGTCACTTTGCCAAAAAAAGCGTCATTTTTCACTCCAAAACCACATTGCGTTTTGCGCCGTTTTCTGTCGCGGGCACTAGGCCGACCCGCACAAGTGAGGTACCATTTTTCTCGTAGGACTTTGGGGAACGCGGGGTGGGTGGAAATTTGTGGATCCACGCAGATTCCAGAACTTTCCATCACAGAAATGTGGGGAAAATGTGTTTTTTTTGTCAATTTTTTACGTTTGCTAGGGATTCTGGGTAACAGACCATGGTGGGAGGCAGTCAAGTCACCCCATCCTGGATTCCCCTGGGTGTCTAGTTTTCAGAAATGTATAGGTTTGCTAGGTTTCCCTAGGTGCCGGCAGGGCTAGGGTACAAAATCTACAGCTAGTCACTTTGCCAAAAAAAGGGTCATTTTTCACTCCAAAACCACGTTGCGTTTTGCGCCGTTTCCTGTCGCGGGCACTAGGCCGACCCGCACAAGTGAGGTACCATTTTTCTCGTAGGACTTTGGGGAACGCGGGGTGGGTGGAAATTTGTGGATCCACGCAGATTCCAGAACTTTCCATCACAGAAATGTGGGGAAAATGTGTTTTTTTTGTCAATTTTTTACGTTTGCAAGGGATTCTGGGTAACAGACCATGGTGGGAGGCAGTCAAGTCACCCCATCCTGGATTCCCCTGGGTGTCTAGTTTTCAGAAATGTATAGGTTTGCTAGGTTTCCCTAGGTGCCGGCAGGGCTAGGGTACAAAATCTACAGCTAGTCACTTTGCCAAAAAAAGGGTCATTTTTCACTCCAAAACCACGTTGCGTTTTGCGCCGTTTCCTGTCGCGGGCACTAGGCCGACCCGCACAAGTGAGGTACCATTTTTCTCGTAGGACTTTGGGGAACGCGGGGTGGGTGGAAATTTGTGGATCCACGCAGATTCCAGAACTTTCCATCACAGAAATGTGGGGAAAATGTGTTTTTTTTGTCAATTTTTTACGTTTGCAAGGGATTCTGGGTAACAGACCATGGTGGGAGGCAGTCAAGTCACCCCATCCTGGATTCCCCTGGGTGTCTAGTTTTCAGAAATGTATAGGTTTGCTAGGTTTCCCTAGGTGCCGGCAGGGCTAGGGTACAAAATCTACAGCTAGTCACTTTGCCAAAAAAAGGGTCATTTTTCACTCCAAAACCACGTTGCGTTTTGCGCCGTTTCCTGTCGCGGGCACTAGGCCGACCCGCACAAGTGAGGTACCATTTTTCTCGTAGGACTTTGGGGAACGCGGGGTGGGTGGAAATTTGTGGATCCACGCAGATTCCAGAACTTTCCATCACAGAAATGTGGGGAAAATGTGTTTTTTTTGTCAATTTTTTACGTTTGCAAGGGATTCTGGGTAACAGACCATGGTGGGAGGCAGTCAAGTCACCCCATCCTGGATTCCCCTGGGTGTCTAGTTTTCAGAAATGTATAGGTTTGCTAGGTTTCCCTAGGTGCCGGCAGGGCTAGGGTACAAAATCTACAGCTAGTCACTTTGCCAAAAAAAGGGTCATTTTTCACTCCAAAACCATGTTGCGTTTTGCGCCGTTTCCTGTCGCGGGCACTAGGCCGACCCGCACAAGTGAGGTACCATTTTTCTCGTAGGACTTTGGGGAACGCGGGGTGGGTGGAAATTTGTGGATCCACGCAGATTCCAGAACTTTCCATCACAGAAATGTGGGGAAAATGTGTTTTTTTTGTCAATTTTTTACGTTTGCAAGGGATTCTGGGTAACAGACCATGGTGGGAGGCAGTCAAGTCACCCCATCCTGGATTCCCCTGGGTGTCTAGTTTTCAGAAATGTATAGGTTTGCTAGGTTTCCCTAGGTGCCGGCAGGGCTAGGGTACAAAATCTACAGCTAGTCACTTTGCCAAAAAAAGGGTCATTTTTCACTCCAAAACCACGTTGCGTTTTGCGCCGTTTCCTGTCGCGGGCACTAGGCCGACCCGCACAAGTGAGGTACCATTTTTCTCGTAGGACTTTGGGGAACGCGGGGTGGGTGGAAATTTGTGGATCCACGCAGATTCCAGAACTTTCCATCACAGAAATGTGGGGAAAATGTGTTTTTTTTGTCAATTTTTTACGTTTGCAAGGGATTCTGGGTAACAGACCATGGTGGGAGGCAGTCAAGTCACCCCATCCTGGATTCCCCTGGGTGTCTAGTTTTCAGAAATGTATAGGTTTGCTAGGTTTCCCTAGGTGCCGGCAGGGCTAGGGTACAAAATCTACAGCTAGTCACTTTGCCAAAAAAAGGGTCATTTTTCACTCCAAAACCACGTTGCGTTTTGCGCCGTTTCCTGTCGCGGGCACTAGGCCGACCCGCACAAGTGAGGTACCATTTTTCTCGTAGGACTTTAAGGAACGCGGGGTGGGTGGAAATTTGTGGATCCACGCAGATTCCAGAACTTTGCATCACAGAAATGTGGGGAAAATGTGGTTTTTTTTTCAATTTTTTACGTTTGCAAGGGATTCTGGGTAACAGACCATGGTGGGAGGCAGTCAAGTCACCCCATCCTGGATTCCCCTGGGTGTCTAGTTTTCAAAAATGTATAGGTTTGCTAGGTTTGCCTAGGTGCCGGCAGGGCTAGGGTTCAAAAACTACAGCTAGACTCTTTGCAAAAAAAGTGTAAATTTTCAGTGTGAAAATGTGGTGTGTTCACCTTAGGTTTTGAGCCACTTCCTGTCGTGGGCACTATGCCTACCCACACAAGTGAGGTACCATTTTTCTCGGGAGACTTAGGGTAGTTCAAATTTGTAAAGCAACTGTTATTACCTGTTGATTTTTGATGCATTTCTCCCTTCCAAATGAAAGACATTGTGTAAAAAAAAAGTCATTTTGAAAAATGACCAATAATTGTCATGCAAATATGAGTATTCCCAATTTCGAAAATGTGCAAATATGCACTGTTTCTGAACTCTGTAATTTGTTCCCATTTCAGAAATACATAGGTGACTTTCATACCGATTTTTCCAAGTATACATTTTCCCACAATAATTGCTATATACCCGGACCAAAAAAAAAAAACATTACAAAATGCTGCTCATTTTTCTACTCTGGGTTCGTTGGGCTCTTGATGAACCTACAAGTCCTATATGTCCACACAACCAGGAAGGTCTACCGGATGTAACGGTACATTCCTTTCAAAGAGATGTCATAATTCGAAGAAGTTACAGGTAAAAACGTTGACTCAAGAGGCTGCTTTTTTCAACAAATTTTTAATTTCTCCTATATTTGCCTGTAAATTTCTATAAAGAAACCTTGATGGATCTACGCAAATGACCCCTTGCTGAATTCAGAATTTTGTCTACTTTTCAAAAATGTATAGCTTTCCAGGATCCATTATTGTTTTGTTACCCTTTTCTACCGTTAACTGGAAGGAGGTTGAAAGCACAAAAAATAGCAAAAATAGGGTATGTCCCAGAAAAATGCCAAAACTGTGTAAAAAATGTTGGTTTTCTAACAAAAGTCTGTCATTCCCTAAAAGCTGGAGAAATTGTGATTTCAGCCCCACAAACCCTTTTTTGATACCATTTGCAGAGAAAAACCCAGAAGCTTTCATTTGCAGCCCGTTTTTCACATTTTTCACAAAAAAAAAAAAAATTGCTGTATTTTGACTAATTTCTGTGACCCCTCTAGGAGAATCCACAAACCCTGGGTACCTTTAGAATCCCCAAGATGTTGGAAGAAAAGGACGCAAATTTGGCGTGGATACCTAATGTGGTCAAAAAGTTACAGGGGCCTAAGCGCGCACTACCTCAAATAGCCCAAAAAGGGCTTAGCACAGGAGGGGAAAAGGCCTAGCAGCGAAGGGGTTAACAGCTCTCCTGTTTACATAAGGGCGTGTTTTCCTTGAGTTATGTAACAGCTCTCCTGTTTACATAAGGGCGTGTTTTCCTTGAGTTATGTAACAGCTCTCCTGTTTTACATAAGGGCGTGTTTTCCTTGAGTTATGTAACAGCTCTCCTGTTTACATAACCTCTCAACCGCTAATCATCCTGGGAGATGTAGTCCGTTTTCGCTGGTTACCGTTTTCCTCCCCTCGCATGACAGGAATTCTTGACAGCGGGCGATTAGCGCGAGTGGGCGGAGTCGTGACGGAACCACTCCGTCATGAGCACAGCGCGCCCGTGGCTCATGACGGAGTGGTTCCGTCACGAGCATGGCGGCGCCGCGTTGCCCCCAAACCCCCCCAGCGCCGCGGCAAAATTCGTGCCGCGGCGAAGGGGTTGAAGACAAACACCCTGCGGCACCAGCCACATTAGCCCCTCTACAGACATTACTATCAGGGCCATCGCGAGGTAGATTGGTTACGCGGCTGTATAATACCCTACAAGCTGATACAGCGCCCACTTCCAGTCTGGCACGTGATCGCTGGGAACAGACTCTCGGTGAGGTGCTTGACGAGAACGACTGGGACTTCTGTTGTGACGTGACTAGGCGCCTTACAGCCAACTGTAATTTGAGCATCATACACTTTGAATACCTCCAACAAATATACTACACACCCCTTCAGCTTCACACGTATGGGGTGCAGGAGGTAGATAGTTGTAAACGGTGTGGGATGCGTGAGACTGACTTTCGCCATCTGGCTTGTGATTGTGTTAAGGTGCACGACTTCTGGATGTTGGTTAAGCAAGCTTTAACAACAAACATGGTGATGGAGACAATGGACTGCTCACTCAGGATTTGCTTGCTGGGGCTGGTGAAGGGCCTAAAACCAAAAAACAGACAGCTGGACCAGATAGCCCTCTTACTGGCAAAAAAGGAAAGTGGCTTAAACATGGGACAATTCAAAGACTGGATTAAGGACCTTGTGTTCTGCAGAGATCAGCTGGCATGTTATGCGGAGGACCTTCCTGCCCCCTCCAGGCCAAAAGATATCTGGTCACCCTTGACCGTCTATGTGATGTCTAGTCCTCAGGATGCGACAGGAGTGCCGGATTCACACGAGTAATGTACTGTATGATACAGTGGATTGTTATGTGAACTGACTGTACAATGCACTATATAATATATGGGCATTTTGTCTCACTGGGGGGAGGGAGTGTTCTGTGTTTTTTGCACTATTGTCATATGCCTTTGTGAAATGCAAAAATAAAAAATAAAATAATTTTTAAAAAGCACACATTGCAACAGTAGTTCCTGGCACTGACAAAAACTTTGTGACAGAATGCTGTCAAAGTGAAGACACGATAGAGATAGAGACAATTTTTGATAGAAACAAAAGATCTTAGTTAGCACCACACCCAAGTAGATGCCCAATTCTTAAAGGTGCATCCATGGGATATGCTCTTGCATTAGTGAACATTTACAGCTTCCATCAGTTCACAAGAATTTACGAAAGTAGGCCAGGAAATCATACTTCTAGAATATGTTTGTAAACTTCATTATAGCACACACAAATATGAATGTGTAGATTTGCTCATGCGAAAATCTGTTGAGCATTTACAAGTAGGTTTGCAGAGACTCAAAAGGGTATTTCAGCCCTGGAACGATTGCTTACCGCTGCCTCCAATCCAAGAATGCAGGTCTGCAGAACGGTGGCAAAATAAGGGAATTGCTAGTATTCATACATTACTGTAGAATGAGCCATTGCATAATCAGAGAGACTATTATCTGAGCTCTTATATAATGCGATTGATGCCATAATTTGCCGCTGCACTACATGGCACTAAAAGGACAAGAGACTTGTTACAGGACAAGTAGATTTAAGAAGCAACCTGTTCCATGAACAAGTAGATATTTACTTAAATTCTACACCACTGCATTAGGAAAGAGAAGGATGAGATGTTGGCATACAAAAGATGTGGTCAGTGAAGAGGGATCTCTCTCACTCAGCGTGGACAAGAATCTTTATTTTTTACACTAGGAAGAAATTATAGCAGTGTTATCCAAGGTACAAATGTTAAAACACACTTGCATTGACAGAAGTGAAGAGTTGTACAGCAAAAGCGAAACTCCACAGAACCATCAAGCCTTGTTGGTAATGCGCATGGGCATCAACTCAAATGTTAGATTTTTTTCCATGTAAGGCGGGTGAGAATGGAATGCGAAGCGATTTATAGAGATGTCCATACAAAAAAGGAAAGTAAGATAGAAAAAAGCTAAGAAGTGCAACAGCCAGAGGTGTCCGAGGTGGTAGGTGGGCGCATATGAATCTACAGCACTACTTGCCATGAACACAAATCTACTGGGTATGTAACATTTTCCTTTCGAGGCATGTGTGGCTGTAGATACACATGTGCATGGACTGAAAAGTAGTCCTCCAGAAGCGGCGGCTAATCTTAGGGTGTTGCAATAGCTTGGAAAAGTGAACGGAGTACTGCCTGGCCAACATTGGCTTGTTGGCGGGCTAGGACACCCACACAATAGGGTTTTCTAACGGTGTGTGGAGTGGGTAGCTGCTTCCATATATCAGCAAATAGAATATTCCCCAAAAAGGCCATGGAAGCTAATTTTTTGCGATTGGAGTGGGCCCTGAGAGGGACAGGTAAGGTTTGTAGGAATGTGCCCCTTTCCGTCATCACCTCCACTTTTTGACAATGGTGCTGATGTTTGTAGAATGATTTGCACTGGGTCCCTGCTAACCAGGCCCCAGTGCCCTCTTCCTAAAACAAGGTAACAATGGTCTTATTGTAAAATAAATGGCACACCCTTGGCCATCCCTGTAAGTCCCTAGTAAGTGGTACCGTTGGTACCTAGGGAATAGGTAACAAAGAGTGCCCCTAAGGGCTGCAGCATGCATTATACCACGCTATAGGACCCCCCCATACAATTTGCTTGCAGCCTGCCATTACAAGACTGCATGTCATGGTGCATCCCATGACTGAAAACACGACAAAGCAAAACCAAAGGGGATGATGGGCGGAGTGTTGAACATTGCAAGCACTCACTCCCAGTCAACTGATCTGGGTTTAATCCATCATTCTTTAGCTCACTCCGCCACCCCAGTTCAGACATGGCCATATGCAAATTAGTCTTACCCTGTGCCTCATGGGAACAGTCCAGCCCGAACTGCCGAGCCATGTCTGCCCTGGACCGGAAACAAGCATCCTGGGACCGGTTTCAGGCTAATCAGCTGTCATCAGCCAGGCTAGCTTGAATCCAGTGGCAAAGTGATGACGGGACCCACAATTGGGCATACCCTGCCAACTTAGGACGAACAAAGCAAAACCAAAGGGGATGATGGACAGAGCGTTGAACATTGCAAGCACTCTCCCCCATACAATTTGCTTGCAGCCTGCCATTACAAGACTGCATGTCATGGTGCATCCCATGACTGAAAACACGACAAAGCAAAACCAAAAGGGATGATGGGCGGAGTGTTGAACATTGCAAGCACTCTCCCCCAGTCAACTGATCTGGGTTTAATCCATCATCATTCTTTAGCTCCCTCTGCCACCCCAGTTCAGACATGGCCATATGCAAATCAGTCTGACCAAGTGCTTCATGGGAATAGTTCAGCACGACATGGCACCTTCGCTGTAAGCCATGCCAAAGTCACTACATGTAATATAGGTAAGCATGAGCAGAAATGCCCCATGGAGTATAGTACAATTACTAAATATTGCAATTGAACAGGGAAGCCACCTTAAATATATGTACTGGGCACTGGTCATTAAAAGTTCCCCAGCTACATGATGACTTTACTGAAGCCTATGGTGCATGGTATCAAACACTTGTCTTAATAATTCTGTACTGTTGCCAGTACAAGATTATGAAATGCACCCAGAGGGCACCTAAGAGGTGGCCCCTGAAAAACCTACCAATATCTAGTGTGGCGGCTGACTGGTATTGTCCAGTCTGCCACTAAATACATTTTTGACACCCTGCAGGTGAGAGCCCATGCTCTGAGGCCAGAAACAATACCTGCTCTGGAGAAAGTTGTTCACACCTCCTCAAGCAGGAAGGCTAATGATTTAGTATATCAAGGCCAGGGGCTTCAAAGCCCTTTGATATGCGACCCCGGTACCCCCGACCTGGGAGATGCCATCCCCTGCCCATAGGCCCATTTAGCACAAGGACAGGCGGGAAATTAGCTATGCAAGTAGGCGTATCGCATCACCAAGCTAGTCACACCCCCAAGGTAGGCTGCCTGATGTGCTCTACGAAAAGGATTCCACCATCTTGTTTTTGGTGGAATTAGGAACTCTGGAACAGGGTTATGCCCACTACCCATAGGAAGTGGTCATATAGGGGGCCGTATAGGGTGTGTAGTGACCCCAAGTGTAAGTAGCTCATTAGCTACTAGCCTTCACTCCCCATATCACCCTTAATTTCAGTTTTCAGGTGGACCCTTGACACCAGGAACTCAGATTCATCCAACTAAAGAAGGAGAATAAAGAAGAGCACAAGATCCCAAGAACAGTGGACTAGATGTGGGCTTAACGCCAAACCTTGCCTGTCTGCTCCGGTCTCGACACTTGCAAAGACCTGCCTCATCCTGCAGCTGTGCATCCTCCAAAAGCCATGGAGGGCTGTCAGCACTTTGCCAACCAGCCAGCATCTCCACTGAAATGGAGGAGCTACTGCCCTGCAGGCATGGACTGCACACTCCAGCTCACAGATCTGCTCACCACCGGGTCCACCGGCCAAACAGCAGCCCAGGAGGTCACAGTGTCCAGCAGGTCAGCTCAATTTACCCCTCCAGTCGCCCTTTTCTGCAGTTGCACCAAGAATTGTGAGAGCCGCAAACGTGCCGTCCTGCCGGAGGAAACACCTATGCACCCAATACTCCTAGCCAGAGTCCACTGAAACAGACAGTGTCTCTGTGGTCGTGAGACACTCATGAGCCGAGCCCCCCTATGGGTTCTGCCGGACTGGTCCCCCAGTTCTCCCTTCCATCCTTCCTTTACAGGTACTGTTTCCCATTGACTTCAACATGTAGTGTTCGAGGCTACCACCGTTGAAAGCACCTCAACAACCAGACGCCCCAGGGCAGGTAAACCTGAACTCTTGGTGCTTTCTTGGACCTTGGTTTCTACTTACCTTAAGTCCAGAAGAATAGTCCTGTAAGTTGTTTGGAAGTGACCCTATGCAGTGTATGTTTCTCCCACAGGATAACATTACCGCGTTCAAGGCTTATGCCTCAAATCTGCCAGCTCTATATTTTAAGTGTCTAAAAATCGCTAACTCAGAAAGTACTTACCTAATATAGAAGATCTTGGTGTCTAAATTAATATGAAAAAGCTATTATTTGGATTGGTGAGTGTGTGTTTAATTTATTAACCTGGTGTGTGCAACAAATGCCTAACACTACCTTCTGATGAGCATTAAGGCTGCTCGACCACACTACCACAAATAGAGCACCTTGGGATTGTTAAAGCAAGCCTCCGTACACTAGTAAGGGATACCTGGACCCTACACAGAGCACATGATTTTGGTACACTATATAAAGAACCAGCTTCCTACATTGGTGGTGCAGCGGTGGGATACAAGCCTTTGTATTTGCTGTACCACTCTGTTAATAAGTGATTTAACTAATGAATCCACAATGGACTTTAGTCAAAAATATTTTTTTCCGAATTGTATCTTTTAATACTCTTTATTAAATTTAAATATTTTCTCCACCAACATCCTCAGCCTAAATCTCCCTCCACTATTCCCCTTCTACTATTAGCTATCTGACTGCGAATTAGTAATCTGAACTGTTAGGGCTGTGTGATAAGGTACTAGAGAACACACACCAAGAGCTGGAAAGACTAGCCCAAGAGTAGCCATTGGAATGGAATGGAATGGAATGGAATAGGTTTTTATATAGCGCGATAGCTGCCCGCAGGCATCCCAGCGCGTTAGCAGAATACAGGTGGGTGAAGCGGGTCGAGGTTATCGGCTGAAGAAGGTTTTTAGTTTTTTTCGGAAGAGCAGGATGTTAGGTTCTGAGCGGATAGAGAGTGGAAGGGAGTTCCAGAGCCTTGCCGCGTTTGTTGAGAACATTCTTCCTCCACTTCTTTCTCTTTTGAACCTGGGATTGATGACTTTGAAGGCGAGGGTCGACCTCCGCTGCCTATTGGGATGGTAGGGGGTGATCAGGGTGTGATTCAGGATTGCTCCTTTCCTCCAGTAAGCACGGTGGGCGATGCACATGCTTTTGAAGTTGACTCTATCCTTTACTGGCAGCCAGTGAAGTGCTCTTAGTTCAGATTTTACTGATTGCCGGCGGGGAATGCGCAGGAGAGTGCGAGCAGCGCAGTTCTGAATAACCTGCAGTTTTTTCAGGGTGGAATCGGGGGCTCCTAGGTATAGGGCATTTCCGAAGTCCAGCCGGGAGAGGATTAGACCCTGGACCATGATCTGTCTGGCCTTAAAAGGGAGGAGCGGTAGGATCTTTCGTATGAGTCTAATAATGCCCATGCAGGTGGCTGCTAGTTTGGTTGCCTGGTGGCCGAAGGTTAATGCATTATCCAGCCAGATACCCAAGCTCTTGATGGTATCCCTGGCTGGGGGTGCTGGGCCTAGTGCTGGCGGCCACAGAGAGTCAATGGGTTTTTGGGTGGAGTTGCCCAGCACCATTAGCTCCGTTTTGTCGCCGTTCAGCTTCAAATAAGACTGGCTCATCCAGGAGCATACTGCTTCCATGCAGCCTCTGAGATCGCTGGAGTAAGAGGAGGGATGAGTCAGGGTAACCACCAGTTGCGTATCGTCGGCATAGGACACGACTTGAACGCCGAAAGGGCATATTATTTCTGCGAGGGGGAGCATATAAATGTTAAACAGTGTGGGGCTCAAGGACGAGCCCTGGGGAACCCCACAACTGGGAGATTTGCTGGGCGAGGTGGTATTAGCCTCACAGACTCGGAAAGAGCGGTGTGAAAGAAAGGAATGTAGCCAGGCCGCAGCAGTGGAGGTTATCCCTAGCTCTGACAATCTGTGGCGTAGGATGTCATGATTCACAGTGTCGAAGGCGGCACTGAGGTCCAATAAGATAATGGCCGCAGTGCCGCCCTGATCCACGATCTTTCTAGCTCCTTCTGTTACTGCTAATAAAGCAGTTTCTGTTCCGTGCATGGGGCGGAACCCCGTCTGTGAGGAGTCCAGAGAGTTGTTTGTTTCCAGGAATTCTTTGAGACATTGATTTATGTGTTTTCCGCGATTTTAGTTATCCACGGTAACAGGGAGATCGGGCGGTAGTTCCCCGGGTTCATCTGATCTAGATTGGGTTTTTTCAGGAGGGCCTTAACTGTAGCTTGTTTCCACTTAGGGGGGACAAGCCCTGCTGAGAGAGAGTTGTTGATCAGGTTCTGGATGATGGGGAGGATGGTGGGGGTAATTGTTCTTAGGAAACGAGCTGGGGCTAGGTCACGGGGGGATCCAGACTTTACCTATAGTATTATAGTTTCTAGGGTGGTAGGCTCCAGAGGTGGAAAGGTTTCCAGGGAGGTGGGAGGGGTAGGTCTGGTGTGCTGCTGTACTGATAGGGGGTGGGGGGAAGGAGGAGTAGATCGTGGCTATTTGTTATAGAAGTAGTCGGCCTGTTCATTGCAACGAGTTTGTGCGGTCAGAGGATCTGGTAGCTTGTCGGGGAGTTTGAGCAAGCTTTTTGCGATCTGGTAAATCTCCTTGGGTTTGGATGCTGCTTCATTAATCTTATTTTCGAAGAAACTGGCTTGAGCTTTTTTTATGTCGATTTTATAGATTTTAATGGACGCCCGATATTCAATTTTGCTGGTGTGTGAATAGTCGAGGCGCCATTTCCGTTCCAGTCTTTTGCATTCTCTCTTAAGAGTGCGCAGGTCCTGTGAGTACCAAGGGGCATTTTTTGGTCTCTGTTTGGATTTGATGTCCTTGAGTGGAATAATAAGGTCTAAAGAGGTGGTGATCCAGTTATTAAAGTTGTCATTGCTGACAATCGGATCGGGGTTGTTCTCTGGAGCAGAGGCTTCCAGTGTGGATGTCCACAAGTTAGTATTGAGTTGCGACCATTTGCGGTCTCTGCTAGGGGCGGGGGGTGATGTGGGGCTAGATCCTCAGAAAGTGGTCCGTCCATGGGAGGGTGATGGATGGACTAACTGTGAGATGGGAACAGTTACTAAAAATTGGGTCCAAAAGGTGCCCTTTTTCGTGGGTGGGTTGCAGTACTAACTGGGAGAGATCTAGTGCTAGTAGATTATTACGTAGTTCGGCGGCTGCCGAGTCCAGGGGGTCGTCCAGGTGCACATTAAGGTCACCTAATAGGGTGTAATTAGGTGAGGAGCAGATACCACTGGCTACCTCTGGGGCGAGCTGGTTTATAAAGTTAGTTGGAGTGCCGGGTGGTCGGTAAATAAGAGTCCCTGAAAATGTGCAGGTGGGGGAGAAGTCCAGCGAGAAAGTGAGGTGTTCGCAACTGGATAGGTTGGTTGGAGAGGAGCGGCAGGTGTAGCAATTTTTATAAATGATGGCTATACCGCCGCCCTTTCCAGAAGAGCGATCTGCTCTGAGTATTTGGTATTCTGCAGGGAGTGCGTGAATGACATCTGGGTCGGAGTCAGTTTGGAGCCATGTTTCCGTGAGGAAAATGGCGTCGGGGTCTTTGTCCGAGATCAACAGGGATATTTCTGTGGCATGTTTAGGGAGGGATCTGCAGTTAAGCAAAAGCATGCGGAACGAAGGGGGGGGGGTGTGGCTGGGTGGCTTTGATACTTACAGTGTGGGCAGTTGAAGTGTTTTGTGGTGGGATGTGAGGCAAAGATCATTAGTGTAGCCTCGTAGTTGATGTAGCGTGTAGGAGGAGTATTGTGTGGGAGAATTTTGGCCAGCGGTCGTGGCCCCTGGTCCCGGTCGGTCGCGGACGGGCGCAGACGGGCTTGCCTTTGGCGCGCCTTCGGCGCCCCGCCGGCGCCGCCGCTGCGCCCGTCCGCTGCGCCTCCTGGGAAGGGGAATCATATTGTAGTGGCGAGGGCCTCGGGTGGGAGGGGCCTAGCACAGGTGATCGGGTTCCTCACCCAAGATGGCGGGCCCGGAAGTTCAAAATGCGGCAGGAGAGCCGAAGGCTCTGTCGATTTCTCGAGGGGGGGGCAGGATCCGCTCTCACTCAGCGGCGGCCTGGATTGTAAGTACCAGAATACAATATGTAATTTTTAAAAGGTGCCAATTCTACAAAATTCGATTTTCTAAGTGCGCGATTAAAACCAATAGAGGGCTTCTCAATCAAGCGGCAAAGTTTTTAAGCGCTGTCCCGGCTTCCGCCTCAGGACCTAAACAGCACACCACACTCACTTGTAATCACTGAGCCTCTCTCAGGCAAGCGCAGGGAAAGACTCCTGACACTTAATGTGGAAGATGTCGAGTCCTATGACCTCATGATTACTCACCACTGAAGAGTACAGGATTAAATTCAAGGAGACTCACAAAGCCTGGAGTTAGTCCTGGTTTGACTTTGTGGACTTCTCATTCAAAACACTAGGTGGCTGGTTGAAAGGTAGTAAGGTGCAAGATTATGAAGAGCTTTACAATCTGTTGATGAAGGAGCACTTGTTAAGCAATTCTATATCAGATAAAACTGCATCAGTACCTAGTAAATCTTGGGTTAGTTTCTCTCCAGGAGCTGGGGAAGAAGGCTGACCATTGGTGAAAACAAGGGTGTCCAGAAAGACTCATGGTAGGTGTAGGAAGGTGCCCCTTTTTGCATGGTTGCCCCCCTCTCCCCCCCCCCAGTTTTTGCCTAATGTTGATGTACTTTGAGTATGTCCTGGGTTCCTGCCAACCAGGTACCCAGTGCCTATGTTCTTTTCCTAAACTTTACTGATACAAAACCCAATTGGCAACTCTCTGGCCACATGCAAGTCCCTTGTAAAAGGTACCATGGGTACAAAGGGCACTGAACAGGAAAGGCCTCCAAGGGCTGCAGCATTTATTATGCCACCCTTGGAGACCCTGTGTGTGTGTGTGTGTGTGTGTGTGTGTGTGTGTGTGTGCTCATATTCTCTCCCTCTCTCTCCACCCCCCCCCTCTATCTCTCTCATATATATGTTTTGGTGCAAACCAAAGTGAAGAGTTGAAATTGCATACATCCCTGTGTGCCATGCCTACAATCCACTGCCCTGGCATAGGTAAGCCACCCGAACTAGCTGGGTGCACTATACCAGTGGCGAGGTGACAGGTGCATGAGCCCCATACCCCTACAGTGTCCAAGTCAATTTTTAAGACAATGTAAGTGCAGTAATGCCATAAAGAATATATGGACTTGGAATTTGTCATTACGAACTCTACAGCACCATAATGGCTTTACTGAAAACTGGGAAGTTTGGTATCAAACTTCTCAGCGCATTAAACCCACACTGATGCCAGTGTGTCATTTATTTATTGTTTAAACATTTTATTTGCCAAAAAACACAGAGCGGAGCTCTGTAACCCAGAGGCTTCCGTAGCATCAACATATGTTATCATGACTGACACTTTTCTCATATAAAAATGAAAAACAATATTGAAAGGACTTGCAAATTAAATAGAACAAAAGAATAAAAGGAACAAACAAACCCCCCTCCCCCCCCACCCAACCGCACTGCCAGTGTGTGATTTGATGAAAATTGCACTCAGATGGCATCTTAGAGATGCCCCCTGAAAAACAACCTAACTCTAGTGTCCTGGCTGAGTAGCTGCTCGCCAGCTGCCACCAATCATCGTTCTGGACCCCTGGATCAAGAGCCTGTCCCTCTCGGGGTCCTGAAACAAAACACATCCTGGGACGAGGTGCCAAGCCTCCTCCTCCAGGATGGGCAGGGTCCACAAAGGGGAAGCTTCAAAGGCTTGCAGCATTTGTGAGCTATACCAGCCATTTGCTGCTCCCAGCACCTGGCCCCCACCTATTCTGCCCCCCAAGTTGAGCAGGAAAATCAGCGCGAAAACCAAGTTAGGAGGAGAGGTTTGCCCACCTTTGCCAACCCCACCCCTCAGGTGGGGAGGCGAGCCGAAGCACAACTGTCAGTCCCTGTCATCTTGCAGGTGGAGGGAGGGGCTAGTCAACCAGAGTGAGGTTTATGCCCCCCTCCCACTGGAGCAAGACTCGAAAAATCTGTTAATTTTTACTAGGCATGCAGGCCTAGTAACCTACAAAATCTACTCGACCTAACTGAAATGCACTGGACCTCTGTCTGTGAAAGCAAGCAAATGTGACAAGTTAACAAGATTTAAAGGCATTTTTATTGCTCATTTACTTTGTGAGCAATAAAGATGCCTTTGAATCTTGCTCTCATATCACATTTCCTCTGCTTTCAGTCAAAAGTCAGTTTATTTTCCTACTCGCCAGAAAGGGCGAGTAAGACCTAAAAATAGCTCGCCCTAATTAAATCTGGCTCGCAAATGCGAGCGGGCGGGCGACTGGATTTTTCGAGCCCTGTGGAGGGTGGCATAATATGGGGTGTACCCACCCCCAGGAAGGGACCCATTAGTCCCGACCTGTACCTACCTGTAAAGCCCCTAAATTTAGTATTTAGGGGCAACCCTGAACCTTGCTTCCTCAGACAAGAAACAAGGAGGACTGAAGAGCCGTGCTGAAGAAGAGGACGACGACACAAACTGACTTGGCCCCAGCCCTACCGGCCAGTCCCGACCGACTACCCAATAAACAAAACAAATGCCAGTACTGATCGGTTTTTCAAATACTATTCAGCAATAGCTACACGTAAAACAATCACTGTAGCCTCTAGGAAATTTATTCCATTACTTATTTAATGGATTTTTATTTTATTTTTAGATCAATATCTTTTTGAAACAATGATTTCAAACATTTTAGAGAAAAGTGAAAACAGTGATAACACATTTTAGAGTACATATTGACAATATTTACAATACTCTTCAACCCCAAGCCACAGAAAACATTGAAACACATTAAAGACAGACAACAGACAAATGACTTCCAAAGTCTAAAGACACAACAAAAACGCCCCGTTTAAAAGTAAGAGATATTGTCCAACTTCATTCTCATATTATAACGGGGGAGCCAAACTGTTAAGTAATTATTGTTAAACAGCCTCTGTGCTAACCACAATATTATTCTGATAATTTCAGGTTTTGATTCTAGATGCACAGGGGTACAACTTTATTACACACGTCTGGTTAAACCCAAGTCTTCATGGTAGTCTGGTTCCCTTGTTACAGCTGAATTATTCTCTTAATTAAAGAGATTATAGGCTCCACTTTAACGATTTTATGGAATCTCCAATTCCATGTATGGCAGCTTTCTCAGCGTGATCTCCGGACGTGTCTTTCTTCCTATGCGTTTCCACAAGGTCACCCTTGCCGACCACCAGTTCTAACATGACTTAGGGGTAAACTCGGTAAGCAAGAAAAATCCGAGCCCCCTACTATAGTATTTTGTGGGTTATATGATTTTACAGTATGGTGCAAGCGGCGCTGGACTCTACGCCTACCGAAAGTGTAGTAATTATGAATGAATTACCTTACGGAGAGAAATGAGTTCCTTTTTTAGGGTGATGCACACTGGTCTTTGACGAAAGTGTGTGTGTGGTGTGTGTGTGTGTGTGTGTGTGTGTGTGTGTGTGTGTGTGTGTGTGGTGTGTGTGTGTGTGTGTGTGTGTGTGTGTGTGTGTGGGTGTGTGGGTGTGGGTGTGTGTGTGTGTGTGTGTACACTCACACAACTGAGAAACACGAGGGGCATTAATCCTTCTAATTTCCCTATCTCTTATGTCTCCTGACCCCTCTTACCTTACAGTAAATCCACGAATTTTCGAGAGGAACTACCTTTACGTAAGGATTAGGGTTTCTGACACCCGCGAACCTCGAACGGAGGTTAGAGTACTACAAAGGTATACTGGGACCAGCAGAGTCCTGAAGAAGAACGGCGTGACCCCAATCCAAGGGCACAGACACACTGCCGAAACAGGTCGACTACCTGGCAGTAACGAGGGGTGTAAGGAGCACATTAAATCTCCCAATCACCACCATCCTTCACGTTTTTAATCCTGGACGGAGGATCTATGAATAAAGTATAAGCATAGAAACGCCTCCGGGCTAGTTTTAAACTCACACCACACTTTCACTTATGGCGTTCCCAGTCACTGTTGAAAGCATTGTTTTCTCTCTTGTGTTGCGTTTGTCTTCCCCCACCCTATTGCTCCACCCATGCGTTGGCTGCGCCGGGGTGTATTGTAAGCAGCCCTATGATGAAGCATGTCACACAACCGTGTGAGGGCAGTATTGGGACACAGCACTTGCCACCATTAGACCACAACACCTCTATTTTACCTCCCTACTCCATTTGGTGTGTAGAAGTATTGACATGGGGTTCGGAGTAGGTGAGTACCGTACCCTCTCCCCTTCTCATTTGTGTGTAATAGTATATACAGAGCCAGCTTCCTACAGTACGGGTGAGCGAAAGAAAAGGGTTGCTAATCCCCTCAAGGGAAAGATGTGGATAGTATAAAGAAAAAGGTAAAGTCTCTTCTAAAGGCCCCCAAAAACCTCTTCAAGAGGGTTGGTCCAGAGACATTTCACAATCCAAGGGTGGGTACCAGGGTAAGAACTGGGATCCCAAAAAGGCTTGCTTTTTATTGTAAAGCCAATGGACACCGAACTGAGGACTTGTCCTGTCCCAAAAAAGGCCCCCCAATAGTGCACCTCCAGTCACTATTGGGTTGGTGAGTCTCCAGATGGGATCGTTAGTGTGCCCTGACCAGGTCAGAGAGCACACTAAAGCTACTTTAGTCTCTGAGGGTGGGGTGGATATAGTTACCCTGACTGTCTGGGCCAGTAATCTGGTGAAGTACAGGCAAAAGCCACATATCAAGTATACAAGTGCGATGATGACTAAAAACCCGATATATCCAGAATAGTACTAGTAAGACCTGGCATCTTTTGGTGTGTTTCCCCTGTCTTTTTGCCTTCTGACCTCCTGTTTATGATGGTATGCTGGCCTTCGTGTTGCTATTCAGTGCTAAAGGTAAGTGCTCCTACTGTAAATTGTGTTATGACTGGTTTTGAATGATTGGGATTTTTGATTTACTAGGAAGCCCCTAGTACAGTGCACTGTGTGTGCCCAGGGCCTGTAAATCAAATGCTACCAGTGGGCTTGCAGCACTGGATGTGCCACCCACACAAGAAGCCTTTCAAAGGTATCTCAGAACTGGCACTGTAGTGTCTGGATGCAGTTTTTACTGCTATATCGACCTAGCAACTGCACCCACTTGCCAGGCCCCAGCCTTCCCTTTTCTTACAAGTAAGGTACCCCTCAGGTAGGTCCTAGGTACCCCCATGTACGTGATAGGTAGGACATGTACTGGTGTGTTTTACATGTCCTGATAGTGAAATACTATGTGTTTTGCTGTTCACTATTAAAAGGCTGTCTGTCCCAAAGGCTATAATGGGAGCTGCCTTGTAACATCTCACAAGTGTAACTTTCCATTGGGACCAGATAGCGAAATGGAGTTTAGGCTTCCTGACTCAGAATTTAAAAAATACATCTTTTAGTGGAGATGCTTTTTATATTATGTGTTTGAAAATGCCAGTTTTAGAAAGTGGGCCTTTTCTTGCTTAAGCCTCCTGGATGCCTTTGCCTGGTTGTGCATTCCCCGTCTGGGTTGAGTGTGACAGGAGCTGGGGATGTGCATTCACACCAGACTGACACAAGGGGGAGGTTGAGGTGTGTCCTGCCCTTGCTGGGTGACTCATAGCCAGGCTTAATAGACCTGGCTGCATTTAAAGTAGTGGGAGGAGTGGTCGCTTGCACATGAATGTACTGCAGCTGCCTCTCACAAAGCTGTCTCCCCCCATATGGACTGAACCTGGCTTGAGCCAAGCAGATCTGGTTTATGTATGCCAGAGGAACTTTGTTGGTACCAACTTCAAAGGGAAATGTGGTATAAATATTGGGGCCCTGATCCCAGGATTTTAGAACTCTTTGGGATTGAAGACTATGCCAAGAAGAAGAGCTGGAGAAGCTGCGAAGAGAGACTACCACTTTGCTGTGTGCGTTGCTGTGTTGGCTTGCAGTGGCTGCTTCTGTCTTGGGCAGTGAAAGTACTGGACGTTCTACAACTTCTTTTTCAGAGTATCTCCAAGGGCTTAAGGTAGAGCTTGCGCCCTGTTCAAGAAGTCTCAGGAACAGCAAAGATTTCACCTCGCTCTGGGTACCTGCATCTGGAACTGTATGTTTCAGCTGTCAAGGAGGGAAAAACCAACAACGCCACTGCCAGCTCCGTGACCTGAAGGCACCACAGAGGGCACTGCCGCACTTCAACCGCAACCCTAGCCTCACTGACTATGCTACCACCGAGCCGCCGCTTGTGCTTCACTCCCTTGCTTCACACCGCCACCCTGGTCTCACAGACAATGACGCAAGCAGACATCGACTCCGCTGCCTTCACCGTGGCTTGGAGGCACCGCTCGTAAGTTACACGATGCACCACCCTGTCCCACACCAAAGTCTTGGCTCACCGCACCAGTACCAGAGACTCCAGAATTTTCCACCGATGCCGCTGCTTACACCACGACCTGCGGGCCCTGCACACCGCACTGCCCCATCTGGCACTGCAGCCTTGGGTCTACTGACAACAGCGCTTCAGCAGTGACAACCCTGCTTGCACCGTGAACTGCCAGCACCGCGACGAGCACCGTCCAGTTTGAACTGCAGCCCTGGTCTCACGGACGCCGCTGGATGACCATCAACATGCCGCTGCCAGCACAGCAACCTGAGGGCACCGCACGCCAGCGCTCATGACTTCAACCTCATGGAGCTCGACATGCAGCACATATGATTTCAAGGGCCCAACAAATAATGCACCAACCTCAAAACAGACGCCTGCCCTTCGGAGCTCAACGCGAGGTCCAGGACGCCCTGCATCTCTAAAGGTATTGTTTAGTGGGTCTTCCTGACACCATAGCTCGTCCGAGATGCCGCAGCCGGCCTGGACCATTGGATTTGTTTGTTCACGACACAGTGATTGCCCCGGGCGGAGCTATCGACCTAAAGGAACTAAATTTAAAGCCTATTTTTGCATTACTCGTATCTTGATAACTATGTTGGATTTTTATCGTTTTGGTCTTGTTTTACATAGAAATATTGGCTATTTTTCTAAAACTTTTGTGGTGACCTTCTGCAGTGTTTTCACTGTATTACTGTGTTTTATGTGCAAATGCTTTACACATCGCCTCTGAGATAAGCCTGACTGCTCGTGCCAAGCTACCCGGGGAGTGAGCAGGGGTTATTTTGGAAGTGTAACTCCCTTATCCTGAGTAGGAAGAAGGGTCTCTATTTGGACAGGGTAACAACCTGCCAACTAGAGACACCCATTTCTAACAATACTTGACTGTACAAACCTACCCACTCAATGCTGATAGAATTACAAGGTACATCCCACCGCAGTGGTGACCTTAGAGTAGGGAGGGGTTACTGGCCAAAAGAAGATGGTTATTGTTCTCAGCAATTCCAGTCCAATGTCTGCTAGGAACTGATTGGGAGACCTCAGCATGGGCTGAGGTAGAGCTAAGATACCATCTAGCCATGCTGGGAATACCCGAATGGGTGTGTGTGTAAACAAGAGCACAGTGCAAAGTCCAGGGTGAGAAAGAGGAGCTGTAGCCAGGAATAAAGGCCCAGCTTGTAGGAAAGTGTGTTTCTGTTGCAGTAAACGCCCCACTTTTAGCCAGACTACTGATGCACTTTTTCTTGGTGTGCACTGGGTCCCTGCCAATCAGGTTCCCAGGGCCTGTGCTCATTCCCCAAAACTAACCCAATTGGCATCTCGGGCCGCAGGTCAGCCCCTGGTAACTGGTATCACAGGTACCGAGGGCACTGTGACCAGGGAAGACCTCTAAGGGCTTCAGCACTTATTGTACCACCCCTTAGAGGCCCTGTGCCTCTACACCCACACACTGCCTTTGCAGGATGCGTGTCTTGGTGCAGAACAAAGTGAAGAGTCGACATGGCACACATCCCTGTGTGCCATGCCCACTAACCACTGCCCTGGCATACATCAGTCACCCCTCTAGCTGGGTGCCCTATGCCAGTGGTGAGGGTACAGGTGCATGAGCCCTGTACCCCTACAGTGACCAAGTCCATTCCTGGGCACTATAAGTGCAGTGCTGCCATTAAGAGTATATGGTGCTGGGAGTTTGTCATTACGAACTCCACATCACCATAATGCCTACACTGAAAACTGGGAAGATTGGTATCAAACTTCTCAGCACATTAAACCCACACTGATGCCAGTGTGGAATTTAATGTAAAATGCACAACAGAGGGCATCTTAGAGATGCCCCCTGAAACTTGACCAACTCCTAGTGACCTGAGTGGCTGCTTAGGCTGCCACCAACAGACATGTTTCTGGACCCCTGGGTCGAGAGCCTGCTGCTCTCGGGGGGCCTGAAACAATGCACATCCTGGGACGAGGTGACAAGCCGCCTCCCCCAGAATGGGCAGGGTTCACGAAGGAGAGGCTTCAAAGGCATGAGCCTCTCCAGACCAATTGCTGCTTTCAGCAACTGGTCCCCACTGGTTCTACCCCCCACTTTGGTCGGGAGAACCGGCGGTAAAAGCAAGTTAAGAAGAGAGGTGTGCCCACCTCTGCCAACTCCACCCCTCAGGTGGGAAGGTGAGGTGAAGCACAACCTCGAGTCCCCGCCATGTTGAGGATGGGGGGACCCAGCCAACCAGGGACAGGCTCCTGCCCCCCTTCCACTGGGGGGTGGCACGATAGGGGGTGTACCCACCCCAGGGAAGGGCCCCATTGGTCCCTGCCCTTCCCTACCTGTAACAACCCTAAATCTAGTATTTAGGGGACACCCTGAACCTTGCTTCCTCGGATCCAGAAGATAAGTAGGACTGAAGAGCCGTGCCGAGCTAACAAGAGGACGACGCCCACTGACTTGGCCCCAGTTCTACCGACCTGTCTACCCCTCGAACCTGCTCCTGCAAAATCACAGTGTGTCCCACAGCCAGCAGCCTTAAGAAACCCGGAGGACCTGCCTGCCTTCACTTCTAAAGACTGCATCTCCCTTGAACACCAGATTTCTTCAAACTGCAGCTTCTGGCACCAGCCGGAGACCGCGAATACAGCCCAGTCTGCACCCGCCGAACCCAGCCCAAGCTCGAGTGGAAAAACACCATGAGGAGGTCACCCCAGCGATCCTGACCCAAGATCTGGTGACCCCCGATCTGCCTCAAGCCTCCAGCCGACACCTGCAGCCTAAATCCAGAAGGTCCCCCTAACCGCGACCAGGAGCTGTTAAGAAGATCTGACCCCAAAAGGCACCCCTGCACCAGACGCCCCATGGCCTTTTGTGCCCAGACTGTGCCTAACCAACCCTTAACTTCCCAACTTACCTCTCCAAGTGGTGGTCGCACCCAGAAGGTCTTCGTCCCCCTGCCTGCAGTGCTTTTGCAAACCGGAGGGTGCACCTTTTGTGGTACTTTGTGTCCCCATTTGCCTTGACCTTAACCCTAGGAGCTTTGCTCCCACCACCCAGTGGCCTGCTTGCCAGCAGCCACCAACCGGAGGCCCCCATCCCCATTGGATAACACTGGGCCTCAACACACTGCACCCGGCTGCCCTAGTGCCGCTGAGGGTGCAACAACAGTGCAACACTGACCCTGTTGAACCGATAACTTGTTTTTCCTCCATAGAATAACATTGACAAAAGTGTGGAGTTTTGAAATCTAAAATTCTTCTTTCAAAATCGCACAAATAACTAAAACGTATTAGCTTACCTGTTTACAGGAAATGTCCCAGTGCTGAATCCAGGTAGCTAGAACTGAGTAATAAAGTAACGTGCAAAGAAACATACCTGTAATTTACTAAAAAAGCCTATTCATTCCAATGTACTGTGTTTGCTAAGTGTTGCAACCACTGCATCCTCCTGTAAATCAAAGTACAAGTTCTATTGCATTTTCAAACTGTTCTCCAATCAGCTACTTATTACTGTAAAGTATTTAATGCTTACCTGTGCCAGGCTTGCTTGGTTCTAAAAATAAAACAACTGTATATATTTTTATACAAACGCAATTGGCCTAGAGTTCAGTTCTTGAGTGTGTGAATTCATTTGCTGAGTGTGTACATCAAATGCTTAAGACTGTCCTCTGATACTGCCTTACAGCTCAACCACCCTACCACAAAGAGAAGAGTAAGGTTCTATCTAACTTTAACCTCTGCCTACCTCTGGGGTCACCTGGACTCTATACACGCTATAACTCATTTTGGTGTAGTATATATAGAGCCAGTTTCCTACACAGCCCTCCAAGAGAAAAGGCTAGAAGGCTGGGAAACCAACTTCTGATGAGACAAAAGCTCAGGTCCTCTCTCCTAAGGGAAAAGACCTGCCAGCCCTTGAGAAAACTGAGCCCCAGAAACTTGAGCCTTACCAAGCAGAGCTCCTCGACCTAGGGGGGAACCTCTAGGGAAGATCTTGGTCATAGACAGAGGACCTGTCCCACTCTTGAGAGCTTGAGACAGCAAGCTGCTGACAAGGAGAAGGGAGATGTCAGTGGCTCCCACAGAACCTACTGGGAGGAGGGACTTCTGTATACTGGGGTCAGAGAACCCAAACCTGGTGCCACTAGGAGAGTGATAATGCCTCAGCAGTGCAGAGAGTTCTTATTCTCATTAGCACCTGACACCCCCCTAGCTGAGCATCTTGGCCAGACAGACTTGGAGTAGGGTAGTCACCCACTTCTGCAGGCCAGGTATGTCCCAGAAAGTGAAGGTGTTTGTCCGCTCCAGTTACCTGCCAAGCCAGTGGCAAGACAGATAGCAAGCCAAAGCCCCCCTTAATTCCACTAAGAGTGGTTGGGGTGCCCTTTGAGAGGGTAGGGATTGACATGGTTCAAACTATTGACCCTAATCAGCCTAAGGGAAAAGATTTAGTAATAAACTTCAGGCATCCGCATACTGCCCAAAAAATACTGTACTCCCAGGATATCACACTTCAATCCTTGCTTGTTCTCTTGATAATTTTTACCCAGTACCATCTAGAGTGCGTGATCACTATTCAACCGGATTTCCTGCCCAGGGCTCCAGACCAATCTATCACAGTCACATTAGGCCTCTGTTAGATTTACCATTCTATAGTATTCCGGTTTGCCCCCCTAGAGGATGTTGATTGACTTGCTGGCCGGGCTATGCCAATAGTCGGGGGCCGGAACAAGCCACATCAGACAAATACAAGTGGTATTACTGAGACAAATTACAATGAAAACGTTATCATCGTCCCTCAGATTGGGATGACTTTAACAGTTCAGACTCCAGCAGTGCAGAGTCTTATACCAAGTCCATCTAGCCCTTTACAATGTGTCACAAATCAGGCCATTACTAAACTCAACGCTGTAAATGACACAACCACTGGTCCTGTCAATATTTTTCCAACCGCTCCTGCTATTGCTCCTGAGTGTGGAAAAAACGACAACCATCTTGCTGACAAAAAAATAAAAATCCTCTCCTGGAATGTGGCAGGTATTTCCAATAAGCTTCTCTGCCCAGATTGGAGCCACTTTATTGATCAGCACGATAGCTGTTGTATCCAGGAGACTTGGGCAACTAAGGAATTTTCAATAAAGGGCTTTCATATTATCAACCATCTAGCTCTCATTGGTGTAAGAGGAAGACCTTATGGGGGACTGTCCATTTTCATTGGCTCACATCTGGGCTGCACAATAACACAAATTATTACTTGTAGCCCAGACCTACAATGTATAATCTTAACTTTCCCTTCCAAACTTAGTATGGTCCTAATAAATGTATACTCCCGTCCTACATCGATGGGGAAAGAATCTCCCACTCTGGAACTTCTAAATGATCTAATTCAAACTGTAGCAGACAAGGGTACCCTAATTGTTTCTGGTGATTTCAACTGCCAATATGAGCCCCTGCCCGGTACAACCGAATTCATCACTAGAGAGGACGACGAACAATGGCTTATACCAGCCCTCCTATACCCTCCAATTAAGGCATGGACACCTCTAGCAGTCCAAATAAACTCTCTCACCCCGGCTAATTCCCTGAGAGCCTGTAATGGGCGTACTCAATCGGATTTGGGGGGAACCCATCCCTTCAACCGAGTGGGACAGTCTTCACGCATTGATTATATCATGGTACAGGTTAAATCTTGGCATAGGGTCAAGGACTTTGTAGTTATTCCACGCCATGATAGCGATCACAACGCCCTGGTTGTGGACTTCGTGTTACCAGCGATGGCTTCATCGCCCCAAAGCACCATTGGCAACCCAAGCCCTTGTCTCCTCTCAAATAATAGAAGGCGACTTAAATGGCCTGTGATCCTCAACTGTCCTGAAAAACTAAGCGTATTATATATAGCAATCTACAATGCACTTTCAGAGCTCACCTATTCCCTTGAACAGGGGCAAGAAAAACTGGAAAATGACATCATTAATATCCATGCAGGACTAGTTCTAACATTGGGTGACCTGCTTAACCCAGTCAATTCTAAGCCTCTCACTAACCCAAAAGTTCTAACCTGGTTCGACAGTAACTGTCGAAGGGCTAAAAAAGACCTTCTTAAATCAATAAAATCTGGTGACAGAACAAAGGTAACAAAGAAAAGAGACGAGTATAAACTAATGGTAAAAGAGGCTAAACAAAATTGGAAAAATGGTAAATGGGAGGACGTTAAAAACGCCCTGACAAAGAAAAACATGAGAATTTTGGGCAATTATTAGGTCAGGTACTAAAGAAGGGTTTGTGGCAGATGACCCAAATATTGCCCCAGAGCAATGGAACAATTATTTCCAGAATCTATATGCCCCCCTCTCTTTGGACAGCGCCATTATACAGGCACCTCTGCCGAGGATAGAATACTTTGACATAATTACCCAGCAGGAAGTAGAAAGGGCAATAAACAGGCTCCCAACTGGGAAGGCACAAGGTCTGGACAAGATCCCCGGGGACCTGTATAGGCACCAGCCCGAGATCTGGATTCCCTAATTATGCCTCCTATACAATGCCATATTACATGGCACACCCATTCCGGATACCTGGGCAGGCGCTGAAATAATCCCAGTATTCAAGAAAGGCTCCCCACTGCTTCCAACTAATTACCGCCCGATAAGTTTGATTGATGTCAGTCAGAAATGGTTTGCACGTATAATTTTAGACCGAGTGCAGACCTGGTTGGATGACCAATCAATACTGACTCCTTACCAGGCAGGATTTAGGGCGAAGACTTCCACGGTAGACCAGCTCCTTCGTCTACAACTCCTATACTGGAAAACCGTGAAAGTAGAGGGTGGCAGCCTCTACTTGATCTTCGTCGACCTCAAAGCGGGCTTCGATTTGGTTCCACGCCAGACATTATGGGCGGTATTGGCCGAGATGGGGATGCCAACTTGTCTACTTGCGATTATCAAGCGACTTCATGTATCCAATTTTGCCCAGGTAAGGTACGGCAAAAGGGGAAACTTAACATCTAAATTTCCGGTCAATCGAGGTGTTAGACAGGGGTGCGTGTTGGCCCCTACCTTATTTACCCTGTACGTCAACGCCTTAGTGGCCCATCTGAAGGGAGTAAAAGATATTGATGCCCCAAAACTTAATAATGAGCAGGTTGTGGCACTAATGTTTGCTGATAACACTCTTTTAGTGTCAAAATCTCCTATGAGGATACAACGTGCCCTAGACAGTTTCTCTGAATTCTGCTCTATAAGGGGGCTCGAGATAAACTCACAAAAAACGAAATTTATGGTATGTAATCCGCCCAAGGCAACGTGCCCCAACCCTTCCCTCAATGGTGTCATACTGGATAGGGTACCTGTCTTTGAATATCTTGGCGTTACCCTCAACGATAAAATGGAGTGGGGCCCACAAATTTCCAAGGCTAAACTTTGCCTCACCCAAATTTGTGGTGGGGTTCTCAAGATGCATAGAGCCTCCACCTCTAAGCCTGTGGCACCCATTATTGAGATTTACAAAATGCAAGCCCGTGGCGCAATGCTCTATGGGGCAGAGTTATGGGGCCATTGTACAGTTGGAGATATATCTAGCCAGGAAAACCAATTCTTAAGATCCCTACTGGCATTACCCACTAGTACCCCACTCCACCCTTTAAGACTGGATTTGGGCGTTAGACCTATACAGGAAGAACTCTCCCTGAAGCCCCTAATGTATTGGCGGAGGGTGTGGGCAAAACCGGAGCTGATAAATTATCAGAATGATCTAAAAGCCTTGTTGGCTCTTCCCGGCTCATACAAAATACCCTGGCTTGCTTTTATTAAAAAGGAGTTTACGACATTGGGAATTCCTGCACTTTGGTACAACCCAGCAACAACTGTCGCAAAACTCTCCAAAGCTGACCTGGTTAAAACATTCTGGTCAAATAAGAAAGCCAAAATGCTCTCCAACAATAGGCAGGGGACACTGACCACAGATTTTCTTAACATCAAGGAAGAGTTTAAACTAGAACCCTTTCTTGATGAAATTGATTCATGTGCCTCAAGAAAGCTCTACACGCAATTTAGATATGGTACTCTTCCCATAAGAGCTTTAACGGGAAAGTGGTCAACTAACAACATCACCGATTGTCCAACCTGTGGTGATGTAAACGAGACAGAGATCCACATCCTGTTTTTTTGCCCGACTTATAAGTCCATAAAAAAACGTTGGCTTACACAACTTTATAGAAATTTGGGTACCACCCATTGTAAGGAGGCCCATAGAATACTGAAGACCGATACTTCCACACCTATAGTATTCTCGGTGTCTCGCTTTCTACATGCTGTTTGGCGGAGACGCTGTTCCCTCGTTGCACCTCTCATCGGGGGTATTAAATAGATATGGACAACATTTACATTTTAGCTTTTTGTACTGTTTTATCTTTTTTAACTATTTAAATTCTTGGTCTCTAATCGATGGTATGATAAATGTCTGTATTTAATACGAATTTTTATTCTGATGAAATATTTTTTTATGGTGTACTTTCTTTTAAGGTCTATGACCGAAATAAAGATTACTTTGACTTGAAAAGATTTGTGCTGGTGGTAGTAATGATGTCACCGGGTATTCTGAAGCAACTCCCCTTAGAGCTGTCGCTGCTCCTGCATTTGTCAAGGCCCTCATAAGTATTTTTACTACAGTGTGCTTCCTTAAAGTGGTGTCAGACAGAGGTATTAACTTCATGTCTTGCTACCTAAAAGCCAAATGGGCAGAGTGTGGGGTGACATACATTTACCACCCAATATCACCCACAAACAAATGGTGTGGTTGAGATATTCAACAAGATCATGAAAGGTATGATCAAGGGACTCCCTGAAAAACTCCAAGGGAGATGGGATGTCCTTTTGCCATGCCTGCTTTTTGCTTACAGAGAGATGCCACAGAAGGGAGTGGACTTTAGTCCCTTTGAACTTCTGTCTGGCCATTCTGTGAGAGGTCCACTAAGTTTGGTAAAAAAAACAGGTCTGGGAGAAACCTCTCAAAGAACCCAAAGAGGACAAAGTAGACTATATGATTGGCCTTTGTTTCAGCATGGCTGGGTACATGGAGAAAGCCAATAAAAACCTGGAGGCAAGGCAGGAGCTCCAGAAGCAATGGTTTGACCTAAAGGCTTCACAGGTGAAGTTCCAACCAGGGCAGATGGTATGGGTATTTGAGCACGTGGCACCTAGGGCCCTCTGGGATAAATGTAGTGGACCCTATCCTAGACAGAAAAGGGAAGGGCAACAATCTGGTGGCCCTTGGCACTTTCAGTAGCCCCAAGAGGGTTACCCACGTGCACCGCCTTAAACTCTAGTATGGCAGGGCTGATGTGACCATGCTGATGGTCAGTGATGAGGATAAGGAATAGGAGAGTGAACATCTCACTGACCTCTCCAACAACCCTCAAGATGGGTCTGTTGAGGGAGTTGCCTTTTCAGACACCCTCACTGCCCAACAGCAGAGTGACTACAGGCAAGTCATAAGGGAGTATGATGAGCTCTTTTCTTTGAACCCCTGGTCAGACAGTCAGCGTGCAGATGTGGACACTGGGGCACCTAATTCCAAAGGAGGTAAACCAGAGCTGAGGTTGTGTGTGGACTGCAGTAGCCTCAAAGCTGTCCGAGAGACAGAAGTGCACTCCATTCTAAGAGCAGATGAGCTCATTGACAGGTTAGGGGCAGCCAGGTTTCTCAGTACTTTTGATTTGACAGAGTACTGGCAAATTGGCCTGACCCCAGGAGCAGAAGAGAAGTCAGCATTCTCCACACCAAACGGTTTACTCTGATGCACTTTGGTTTAAAGAATGCCCCTGCCACCTTCCAAAGGCTGGTGAACAAAGTACTGGCTGGGCTGGAGTCATCTCAAGCAGCATATCTTGATATTGTGATCTATAGTTTCACCTGGCAGGATAACCTGATCCACCTTGGAAAGGTCCTTGAGGCTCTCAAACATGCAGGGCTCACTATCAAGGCAAACACGCACCAGATAGGGCAGGGCCATTGTATACTTGGGTCACCTTGTAGGTGGAGGTCAAGTTCCACCTTTTCAGCCCAAGATCCAGACTATTCTGGACTTGGAAGCTTCAACAACCCAGACTCAAGTCAGGACATTACTTGGCTTGACTGGGTACTACAAGAGATTTGTGAAGGAGTATGGCACCAATTTGACACCCCTCACTGCACTGACCTCAAAGAAGCAGCCACAGAAAGTAAACTGGGCAGTGAGATGTGAAAAGGCTTTTGACACTGAAGGAAGCAATGTGCTCAGAACACACTCTAAAAGCTCCACATTATACAAAGCAGTTCATTGTGCAGACCGAAGCCTCTGAAGATGGGATAGGGGCAGTTTTATTCCAGGCCAATGATGATGGCCAGGACCATCCTGTTGCTTTTTTTAGCAAAAGGTTCCTCCCAAGGAAACAGCGATGGAGTGCCATTGAGAGGGAAGCCTTTGGTGTGGTTTGGACGGAAGCGGAGACCCTACCTGGACTCTCTTCATTGTTCAAACTGACCACAGGACTCTCCGATGACTGATGCAAATTAAGGGGGAAAATTCAAAACTGTTGAGGTCATCCATCTCCCTACAGGGAATGGACTTTACAGTGGAACATAGTTCTAAGACTGCCCATGCCAATGCAAATGGACTTTCTAGGAATTTTTCAATCAGACAATGAAGATTCTCTTGGGAAAGTTAAGTCTCAAGACAGAAAGGGAAACCCAGTGCGCAAACTGGATTTCCCCGTGGGTGTGTAACCCTCAGGTAGCCACACCTTCTAGAGTGGGCTACCAAGCTCCTGACATCTGAGGAAGGGTCCCAACATCTTGGGAGGGGGCAGAAAAGAACACTCAGATTGTTACATGCCACAGATATCCGGAAAGTCCTCTCCAAGAGGGAGATGACCTGGTAGCCCATTGGTTAGTACTGCATCATCCCTCCAGGGCACTTTCTAGGAATAAATATGGTACCCTTGGCACCATCCCCCTCCGATCAGGTCATAACTGGAACAAGGACCGAAGGACTGCCGTGCTGTTCCATAACTGCACTGAGGCTGCACCATCTGCTGGACTACACCTGCTGCACCTTGGGCTAGCGAAGAGAGGTCTGTGACCCCTGGCTTGGGAAAATGTTATTCCCCAGCCTAAACGAGTAACTGAAAGTAACAGTGGACTGACCCCTTGGAACCCACCCAGGGTCAGCAGGTCTGAAGTAACCCACACCAGAAAGTCGCAAAGCCACCGTGGAAGATTTGCTGCTAGCGGCCATTGGGTGCCAAAAGAGCTCCTCGATGGACAAAAATGGCACCAGAGAAAGACTGATCCAGGAGTTTCGTTCAAGTTCAGATTGGCTGTCCTAGAGGGACTCCTGCCACCACCAAAGGATTTCGCAGAGACTGCTGTACATGGAGACCGGCAGCCCGGCCGCAGCGAGCAAACTACTGCCTCAAAGAGGACTTTGAGGGACACCGACCTCTGTGGCCAAAGTCGCCCCACCTAACCCAAGGAACGAAGAATAATCGCACAGGTACACCCATCGAGGACGTAGCACCAAGAGCATCCTTGAGGATCTTCATCTCCTGTATCCTCAGCATCAGAACCACTCCAGTGATGCCTATGACTGTCATGCTGTACAGTGTGGAACTGGACTAGAAAACACTTGTGGCCAGGTAACTGTCCAAATCTACCACTCTGGTCTCTCATACCTTCTTTCTGTCGGATTTGGTTGCCCAAGCTAGGCCGAAATAGTCGAACTAACTTGCAAAACATTTTAAAGTGTCCCAACTTTACAGTTGCCAATGCTTGTTTGTGGTTGGATTAAAAATCTAAATTTCTTTAAAAAGCTATCACCAGAACCCACCAGTGGATTTTGCTCATCATGGGCTTAAAAAAGAATAAAAATATAAGAAATATGCTACTTACCAGTATGCATCTGTTCTTGGCATGTAGAGCTGCAGAGCCACACACTTAGGATAGTAGATCGCCATCTGGTGTTGGGCTCGGATGCTTGCAGGTTGCTGTCTTCGGAAGAAGTCTGTGTGGTCACGAGATAGGTGACTCCTGCCTTGGACGACAGTGCGCATGGGCATCAACTCCATGGTTAGATTGTTTTTCGCCATGATGGGAAATGGAGTTTGTAGAAAAGAGAGAGATGTCCATGTGTGATGTCTAAGTAAGACAATCCTGGAACAGATACAGGTCCCGGGGAGGT
Organism: Triturus cristatus; assembly: GCF_964204655.1. Classification (NCBI taxonomy): domain Eukaryota; kingdom Metazoa; phylum Chordata; class Amphibia; order Caudata; family Salamandridae; genus Triturus; species Triturus cristatus. The sequence continues at coordinate 855,864,349 of NC_140580.1, forward strand.
GGGTGGGCATGTGTGGCTCTGCAGCTCTACATGCCAAGAACAGCTGCATACTGGTAAGTAGCATATTCTGTTCGAGGCATATGAGCTGCAGATCACACACTTAGGATAGACTATATAGCAGTATCTCCCCTAGCTGTGGTAACCTGTATCGGTTGCAGCAGTTTGAAATAAAGTTTTAAGGACAGCCTGACCCACAGAAGCTTGTTGCTTTGCTTGCATGTCAACACAATAGTGTTTAGTGAAGGTGTGTGTTGTAGACCATGTGGCTGCCTTACAGATATCTTCTAAGGGTATGTTTCCTAAGAATGCCATGGAAGCCCCTATTTTGCGTGTTGAATGCGCTCTAAGGGGAACCGTTAGTGTGCGTTTAGCCTTGTGGTAGCATATTTGGATACATTTAACTATCCCCCTAGCTATCCCAGACTTGGAAATGGGGTTGCCTTTATGTGGTGGAGAGAAAGCTACAAACAATTGTTTTGTTTTGCGGAATGATTTGGTTCTGTCAATGTAGTAAAGAAGGGCTCTTTTAACGTCTATGGTATGAAGAGCTCTTTCAGCTACCGAGTCTGGATTTGGGAAGAACACTGGTAACTCTACTGATTGGTTAAGATGGAAAGGAGATATGACTTTTGGGAGGAATTTTGTATTTGTTCTAAGAATCACTTTGTTACGGTGTAATTGTAAGAATGGTTCTTGTATGGTTAAAGCCTGGATTTCACTTACCCTTCTGAGGGGAAAGCTACTTTCCATGTGAGGAACTGTAGTTTGCATTTATGCAGAGGTTCAAATGGGGGTCCCATGAGCCTGGTAAGAACAATGTTTAGATTCCACACTGGAGAGGGTAGTAATCTAGGAGGAATAATTCTTTTAAATCCTTCCATGAAGGCTTTGATCGCAGGTACTCCAAAGAGTGACAAGTGCTGTCTATTTTGTAAATAGGCTGCTAATGCTGCTAGGTGGAGACGTATGGATGAGTATGCCAAATTACATTTTTGCAAGTGTAGTAAGTAGCAAATGATGTCCTGGATGGATGCATCCAGTGGGTTTATATGATTGTTAGTGCAGTAAATGGCAAATCTTTTCCATTTTGCAGCATAGCAAGCTCTAGTGGTAGGTCTTCTGGCCTCTCCATGGTTCTGGGTTAGTAAAAACGGGGAGAGATGCAGTTTTTGGTGTGGAACTAGCGAGAGTTCCAGTAGGGTTGTGAACCACGGCTGGCGTGCCCATGTGGTAGCTACTAGGATCAGTTTGAGAGACTGTTGCCGGAGCTTGTGTACCACTAATGGAATGAGTGGGAGAGGCGGAAAAGCGTACGCAAATCTGCCTGACCAGTTCATCCATATCGCATTGCCCTTTGACTCCGGGTGGGGAAATCTGGCGACGAAGGTTGGGCATTTTGCGTTTTCGTGTGTGGCGAACAGATCCATGTCTGGTTGGCCCCATTGTTGGAAAAAGGGCAGTAGGACTTGGGATGCAGTTCCCATTCGTGGATCTGTTGTGTTTGTCGACTTAACAGATCGGCAATCTGATTGAGAACCCCAGGAAGGTGTTCTGCAAGTAGGTATATGTGCTGAGGAATGGCCCATCTCCAAATGTTCTGTGCGAGCTGGGACAGCTGGAGAGAATGTGTGCCTCCCTGTTTTTGTATGTAATACATGGCTGTCATGTTGTCTGTCCGGATGAGGACAGTTTTGTTCTGGAGATGTAGTTGGAATGATTTTAGTACTAGGAACACTGCTAGCAGTTCCAGGTAATTGATATGAGCACTTTCTGTTGAGTGGTCCATTTGCCCTGAGTGGTGTGTCCGAGGAGATGGGATGTGAGTGATGCGTCCGTTGTCAGCACCATCTGTGGAAGAGGCTCTAGGAACGGCCACCCTTTGGACAGGTTTGTTATGTTCCACCATTTCAGAGAGCGATGTGTGCGGCTGTCCACCAACACCAGATCTGCGAGTTGTCCGTGAGCCTGGTTCCACTGACGTGCTAGACATTCTTGCAAGGGACGCATTTGAAGTCTTGCATAAGGCACAATGAAGATGCATGATGACATCATGCCTATGAGTTGCATGAACACTCTTGCTGGAAGAGTGTTGGGTTTGACATTTGGTGATAAGAGCTTGTATATTGGCTATACGGGCTGGGCTGGGATATGCTAGGGTTGTGGAGGTGTTTATGGTGGCTCCCAGATACTGATGTATATGAGAGGGCTGGAGATGAGATTTGAGATAGTGGATTGTGGATTGTGAATCCCAAGTTGTGTAAGATTTGGATGGTTTGGGGAGTGTGTAGAACACACTTGTTGAACGACTTGGCTTTTATTAGCCAGTCGTCTAGATACGGGAAGACATGAATTTGTTGTTTTCTGAGATGTGCTGCTACTACTGCCAGACATTTCGTGAATACTCTGGGCGCGGTTGTAACCCCAAATGGAAGGACTGTAAACTGGTAGTGTTGTCCATCCACCACAAACCTTAGATACTTCCTATGGGTAGGATGTATGGGAATGTGGAAGTAGGCGTCCTTGAGACCTAGTGTGGCAAGGAAGTCGCCTTGTTGCAGTAGTTGGAGCACTTGTTGAAGAGTGATCATATGGAGATGATCTGAGTTTATATACAGATTTAGGGGTCCGAGGTCGAGTATTGGTCTTAGAGTCCCGTCCTTCTTGGGGATTAGGATGTAGAGTGAATATACCCCTGTACCCTGATGTTCTAAGGGAACTGGTTCTATTGCGTGTTTTTGTAGGAATGAGAGAACCTCTTGTTTGAGGAGCGCAAGATGGTCTGGTGACATGGAACGCTGTTTGGGTGGTATATATGGGGGGTAGTTGTTAGTTCCAGGCAGTAACCACACTAGATAATTTGTCATACCCACTTGTCTGTTGTGATGGAGTTCCAGACAGGTAGGAACTGTTTTAGTCTTAACCCGACTGAAGTGGAATGGTCTGGGGGGAGTGGAGGAAAGTCACTGTTTTGTGGCAGGGGAGGTAGGAGTGTTGTTATTACCTAGACCTCGCCCCTTGTTGTTTCCTCTGTATCCGCCTCTAAAGTATCCTCTACTGGGGGATGTTTGTGTAGCTGCTTTGAATGTAGAGGAGGTGTCAGCTCCCATATGTTTGGAGGCTCCTCTGTAGAAGGAGCGACGAAAGGAGCCACGTGGTTGTGGAGACTGTAATGCGCTCATGGACTTAGCAGTCTCGGTGTCCTTCATTTTTTCAAGTGCAGTGTCTACTGCTGGCCCAAATAGCTGTTCCTGGTTGAATGGCTGACTGAGTATGGTAGTTTGTACCTCTGGCTTAAAGCCTGAAATGCGTAGCCAGGCAGGTCGTCTAAGGAGCACACTGGTGTTAATTGCTCTAGAGGCGGTGTCTGCGGCGTCAAGCGCACATTTAATTGCCGCATTTGAAATAAGTTTTCCCTCCTGAATAAGGTCATTTGCCTGGGTTTTATATTGCTCTGGCAGGTGTTGTAATAGAGTCTCTAATTGGTCGTAGTGGGCCCTGTCATAGCGTGCTAGTAGGGCTTGGGTGTTGGCAATACGCGAATGATTAGCGGCTTGTGCTGCTACTCTTTTGCCAGAGGCTTCTAACAGTTTGGATTCTTTATCTGGGGGTGGTGTATCGCCTGTGGTTTGGGAGTTGGCACATTTCCTAGCATTGGAAACGACCAACTAATCCAAAGGGAGTTGCCCTTTGATGTAATTAGGATCTTCAGGGGCAGGCCTAAATTTCTTTTCTATCCTTGGTTAAGTACCCTGGCACGGACCAGGTCTTTAAATACTTCGGGGCGTGTTTTATGACTCCTTTAATCATGGGTAGAATTTGTACAGACTTTTGAGATTGTTCAAAAGTGTCTAATAGGAAGTCTTCCTCTAGTGCGGAGTGCATTGTGACGCCATGGTAAAGTGCCCCTCTATTTAATAATTAGCCAAACCCCAGGTGATCGTCTGGAGGAGATCGTCTGGAGGAGATGGTTTGGAGGGATATGGCTGAGGGTCAGGCATGTCTGGTAGAGGGAATGCCCAGTCATCCAGTGGTGAGGTATCCGGATCCGTGAACAGATTATTAGGGTCACCCCCACCCCCTAGGTCGTCATCATCATCCTGTGGAGGTGGTGTATGTGATGGAGAGGGTATATGTATGGGTGGTGGAGGCAGAGGAGGTGGGTTAGAAGGCAGTATAGGAGAGGAAGGGGGCATAGGCGATGTTGCAGAGTCCTTTCGGTTAATAGGAACTGGGGCAGGTGGTGTGTCCAGTTTCCGTTTTTTACATGGCACCGCGGTGACATGTCCAGTCTTTGAATTAATATAAATCTTTTTCTGCCTTGAGTCGATGGGCTCTGGATGAAAAAGTTCTTGTTCCTCAGGTGCCGATTTTTTCGGTTCCGACCAAGGTTTTGGTTGATCGGTGGAGTGTTTGGCTTTAGGAGGTGTAAGAGTCCTTAGCTGTTGGTTTCGGTACCGATCATGGTTTCGGTGCCGATGATGGTTTCGGAGCCAAAGTTGTATCTGTAGGCTTGGGAACCTTCGGTGCCGGTTTATCTATTGGTTTTGGTGTTTTTGGAGCCGATTTGGGTGCCGAGTGGTCTTTTGTCTTCGGTGCCGAAGGTGCCGGTTGGACAATGACATGCGGTTTGCTCGGTCCCGAGCTACCGGAAGGCTTCTATTTCTTCGGAGCCGAGCCTGGAGGCGGGGCTTCTGAAGGAGGTTTTCGGTCGCGACTGGGGCTAGCAGGCGAAGTCTTGACCAATGCCTTTCGTTTTGGATGGGTTGGGGCAGGAGTACTCACACGTTGCCCAGGAGTGATGGGGTCGTCTGAGTCGTCTGCTTCGGAGATGATTTGTAGATCTTCGGAATCTTCTTCTGGGACATCGGGGCCTTCATCAAAGATGTCCTCTGGTTCCGGAGATGTTGTGTGTGCCATGATGCGTCTTCGAGCCCTTCGGTCTTTTTGGATCCAAAGGATGCGCAGGCTGGACAGCTGGACTAGTCGTGTTCAGGTGATAGGCACAGGTTGCAGACTTTGTGATGGTCACTGTGCGGAAATTTTGCTCCACACTGGGGGCATTTTTTGAAAGGCGTCCTTTCCATGGGCCGTAGGCCTCACGACGTGGATAGGCCCAGCGGCCCGCGTCGACGTCCGGAATCGAGCCGATGAAATAGATGTCGAGAATGAAGGTGCTTCGATGTTTTGTGTGAAGTTTTGCGCTTCAAAAAGCTTGGAATTGATATTTCCAACCGGAGCTGAAAAGTTGCAGTCGAACCCAATGGCAGAAAAAAACAATCTAACGATGGAGTTGATGCCCGTGCGCACTGTCGTCCAAGGGAGGAGTCACCTATCTCGTGACCACAAAGACTTCTTCCGAAGACTACAACAACCTGCAAGCATCCGAGCCCAACACCAGATGGCGATCTACTATCCTAAGTGTGTGATCTGCAGCTCATATGCCTCGAACACTGTTTATAAATTAGGGTTGTGTTTCTTGCGCATTGAGTGGCTTTCTTATTTTGTTTATCGGTACTGATTAAATGTTGTACATTAGTTTTTTTGTTCGAGCCTTGCTACTCAAAGCCATAGCTACCCAGGGTTGAGCTTAAGGTTGTGCAAACGAGCCTGACTGGACTCACAACAGTTTTTGCAAGTGTATTCCAAGGTAAAGCTTCCCAGCCATACAATACACCCAAATCCTCACATTATGTCACAAAATCCCACCTCCAACCCTGACAAACTCAGCCTTACTTAGGAGCAGTCCGCAACTCAGCACATGGGGTGGTCTACCCCAACGCGGCAAGGATACAGTCTTTTTAGAAACTCCTTCCGCTCTTTCAGCCAAACCACCAGATCACAGCCAGGACAGTTACACACATCCGAGTAATGTGAGCTTCCTGCATTGCAATAGTTCCCCACGCAGACTACACATGTCCGCTGCAGAAATGGCTAGCGCAGCAATGGTCTCCAACGAAGGGTCATTGGGATGATCTAGTGTAGGTCAGCCGCCGCACTTATCACTCTCTGCTTTGTTGGCACTCCAAAAACCTGTTGCAAGGGCAGCTTGTTCTTGACCCAGTTCCACAGGAGACCATCACAACGGACGTCTCCCTCTCGGGGTGGGGAGCACATTTTCACTCTTTGACCATCCAAGGCAACTGGAACCCAAACAGGGCCTTCATATTAATTACTTAAAACTCCTAGCAGTTCACCTTGCATTGAAGACTTTCCTTCCCCAATCTGGCCATCAAAGTCGTCCTCATTCAGAAGGACAACACCAGTCATGGTTTACCTTTAAAAACAGCAGGTGGACTTGGTTTCCACACTTCTCACTTGCCAAGCACATCTGGCGATGAGCTCTCCATTACAAAATCCTCCTACTTGCAGAGTACCTCCTGAGAGTAGACAACGACTTTGTCGACCTTCTCAGCAGGATGCGACAACAAGTCCAAGGGTTGGAACTCCACCCACAAGACCTCCCCCAGTGCTTCCAGCGATGAGGCTTTCCCCGAACAGACGTATTTGCAAACGTAAAGTTCCCCAAACTTTGCATCCACGTCACTACAAAAATAGTCAAAAGGCAATGCACCATGGATGAACTGCTACCTGCTGTTTCTACAAACCAGCTGCCTAGCGTTCACTTCCATTAGGCTTCATCTAGCTTCTGTGGCCATTTACCTACAGAATAGGGAACATATATCCCTTTTCAAAATATCAGTTATCAAAGCTTTCTTGGTAGGCCTAAAAAGGGTTATCCCTCCTCAGACCCCACCAGCTCCGTTATGGAACATCAATATTGTGCTCACAAGACTTATGGGTCCCCCTTTTCAGCCTCTCCACTCTTGTCCCCTTCAATTCCTGCCCTGGAAGGTGGCTTTTCTTTTATTGCCAACAGTTCTCTTCAGTGTGTCAGTGAGCTTCAGGCACTCACCCTAGAAGAACTCTTCCTCCAGGTAAATAGGGATATTCTGGTCCTCTTTGGTAACCCTAAATTTCCTCCCAAAGTAGTTTCCTAGTTCCACCTGAACAAAACCATAGAACATCCTCTATTCTTCCTCCAACCAGACTCGGTAGCAGAAAGGGATCTTCAAACACTGGATATCTAACAAGTCCTATTTGTTGCTTTCTCCAAACTCCACAAAGGGGGGACCAATTTCAAATCCGGTATTCCCAGGTGAATACACAAATGAATCCAAACCTGCTATGCAAAAACAAAGAGAACTTGGTAGGAAGCTGGCTCTTTATATAGTGTACAGGGGCTTTCTTTAACAATCCCAAGGAGATCTGTTTGTGGTAGTGTGGTCGAGCAGCCTTAGGCTTACTAGAGGGAAGTTTTAGGCATTTGTTGCACACACAGTCAATAAATGAGACACTCAATAAGGAAATCAGACACCAATTCATAAAAAATTAAACAGATTTTTATATTAATTTAGACGCCAAGAACTTCCAGATCAAGTAAGTACTTTGAGTTACCAATTTTTATACACTTAGAAAATACGGCTAGCAGATTTGAGGCATGAGTCTCGAACGCAGTAATGTTACTCTATGGGAAAGATATACACTGCATAGGGTTATTTGCAAATGACTTATAAGCCTATTCTTCTGGACTTAAGGCAAGTACGGGCCAAGGTCCAAGAAGGCATGAAGAGTTCAGGTTTATATGCCCTGTGGCGTCCGGGTGCAGAGGTGCTTTCAGTGGTGATAGTCTAGAACATAACACGGTGAATTCAATGGGGAACAGTTCCTGCAAAGAAAGGCTGCAAGAGTGGACTGGGGGACCAGTCCAGCAGAACCCAAAGGGAGGCTCTGCCCTTAAGGGTCTAAGGACTGTAAAGAAACTAAGTTTCAATGAACTCGGGCTGTGGAGCTCGCGTGTATAGGTATTTGGTCTGGCAGGTCAACAAATTGGAGGCTCACACAGTTCTCTGTGCTTCTGCAGAAGAGGGAGAAGAAACACAGCAAGACTACTTCTAGTGTGGAGCTGGCTTCTGTTGGAGTTCTTTGATGTGCAGATCTGTTTTGGCAACGGTGGTCTTCGGACTGAACACAAACTAGCCCTGGTGCTTGCAACAGGCTCAGGTTACCCTGGGTATTAGTGCCAGGAGCCTCCAGTGTGGATCAGTGTCTCGAAGAGTGGATGGGTCAAGGGGGCTTGCCTTCTGGAGACAGGAACCTCCTCCTGGGCGGATGCTGCGACGGTGGACCAGTGATGAGCAGATCGGTGAACCGGACTGTGTGGTCAGTGCCTTCAGGAAGTGGCTCCTCCACTTCAAGGGAGATGCTGGCTGGTTGGGGAAGTGTTTGCAGCAGGCTTTTGGAGGATGAACAGCTGCAGGACGAGTCGGGTCTTTGCAATTGTTGAGCCAGGAGTAGGCAGGCAGGGTTTAGCGCCAAGTCTTATTTTAAGTCCAGAAGAACTGTCCTGTACGTCATCTGTGTGCCTATGCAGTGAATGTTTCTCCCATAGGTTAACATTACCACGTTCATGGCTCATGCCTCAAATAGGATAGCAATAATTTTCTACTGTTTTTACTGTAAAATTTGTTAAACACTTACCTGATTCCAATAATCGTGATGTCTAAAATTATATAAAGAGATAGTGTCTTTTTCTAAATTGGTCTTAAGTTTTTTCTTGAGTGTGTGTCTCATTTATTGACTGTGTTCAACAAATGCCTAACAATACCCTCTGATAAGCCTAAACTGCTTGCCCACACTACCATAAAGAGCATTTACGATTATTAAATTAAGCCCTGTAAATCAATACAGGTCGTCTGGATTTTCTACATATTGTACCTCATTTTGGTACACCAGCTTCCTACAGGGAGGTAACATCACTTACTGTAGCAGGCTGCTATTGTTACTAAGCCTGGGAGTCATTCACACAACTTCCCAGGTGGGCTAAATGCTGTCTGTTGGCTGGTGCCCATATGAGGCTACTGGACAAATTGGTCACAGAGTGGCATGTCTTTAATAGTAGTAAAAGTTGCATGTCTTTAATAGTGGCATTAAATTCGACCTGGGCATCAGGTCGGGTTTAATGCCACGATTAATTGGATACCTTACAGTACCCAGCTAGGTAGTCCTATTGGTAAGTTAGCCAGGCAGAAGGGTCAGCCGGTAACTGAGTTAGCCAATTGGCTAATAGCTTTTGCACAGCAAAACAATTTAGACGTGTTGCTGTTAAGATATATATATAAAATACACGTTCTGCTTAATAAGATACAGCTCCCTGCTATAGGGCTCTATAGGCCTTCCTAAGGGGAGACTTATATACATTGTTAAGAGAAGTAGGGGCATGGTCATTAGTTTATTTGGCAAAATTGAATTAGCAGTGATACCACTGCCCTTCCAGTCTGAAAAGGCAGGCTGGGAGCCATTCTGTACATTGTTACACACACAGGGCCACAAACAGTTCTGCAACCCTGGCTGGCCACTCGGTCTTGCATGCCCTAGGTACCATATACTAGGTATTTATAAGTATGTCAGTCCTTGCCAATTGGGGGTAGCCATATACTTTGCAATTGATTAGAACACTGCCACTGAGGTCTGATTAGCAGGCTTCAATGCACTTAGAGTCGCTAAACCAGCAGCATCAGTCCAAATTTGAGGGAGTGAACATGCAAAAAGTAGTATTTCCTTACAGATGGTGAATCCCAATTTGAGTAGGCATTATATAGTGGTCTGAGTGTGTTCATGGCACAGTTGGATGGTTGAACTCTTAATTAGCCAGTCATTCAGTTAAGAGAAAACCAAAGTTTCCTGCTGACACAGGAGTGCAACTACCACTACGAGGAATTTTGTTAACACACTGGAGCTATAGTGATCTCGAAGGAAAGTGTTTAGAACTGACTGCCCACAAACCTGATGTAGCGCCGATGCGCTGGGTGCATTGGTATGTCAAAGTATGCATCCTTCAGGTCGAGAACAGTCATGAAGTCGCCCTGCTGTAGAAGAGGTATAACACCCTGAAGTATGACCATATGAAAATGTTCTGCATGGATATATTTGCGGAGTCGTCTTAAGTCCAGGATGGACCTGAGGGAGCCATCTTTTTTTCAGAATTAGGAAGTACAGGCAGTACACTCCTAAGCCTTGGTGATGAGTTGGTACTGGCTATATGGAGCCTTTCTGACGGAGCGATTAATCCTCCTCTTTGAGCAAATTTATGTGCTCTGCTGAAAGTCTGTGTGCGCTGGGTGGTATGTTGGCGGTGTGGAAGTTAGCTCCAAACAAACTATGCTGTATGATGTCCAGCACCCACTGGTCAGAGGTGACTCGACAAGTGAGGAAGATCCCTTTTAAACCGCTTCCAACAGGTGTTGTGTGATCTGGGGGCAGAAGTCAGTTTGGTGATAGTGGCAGGGGCCACTTTTAGGAAGAGACCCATGCCTCTACCTCCTGATTACTAACCCTATAGGTGCCCCAGGAGAAACCTCTACTTAACTGTGACAGGGCCTGTGGTTGATTGTACACTGTGGAGGCTTCAGAAGAGGGTCGATTCAAACCTCAATGAAAGGGAGGGCTGCGATAGGAACTGCGAAAAGTGGGAGTTTTAAGTGCACCTATAGCCTTAGCTGTCTCAGAATCCTTTTTCATCTTTTTTAGGAATTGGTCCACCTGGGCCCAAAAAGATGTTTATTGTCAAAATAAAGGACCAGCTGATATACGCAACCATACTTTACATCTGAGGAGGCTTGAGTTGGTGCCTCGAGTAGCAGTGTTGGCGGCATAAAGGGCATATCGTATGGTGTGATGGAGATTCATTTCCCTTCATAAACTAACTTATGCTCACTTTACCTGGGTTCCTAAGGGAGGTGCTGATGGAGTTCCTCCATCTCATCCCAAGTAGCTCTGTCATGCCTGCCAAAGAGATCTACAGAATCGATAAAACGCCAGTGGTTTGCAATTTGTGCTGCTACCCTTTTACCTGCAGCGTCTAGTCTTTTACTTCCTTTATCTGCGGTGTCACCTCCAATTGTTTGGCCCTTTTCTGAGCAGTGTGCATCTCAAGAGAGTTTGGGGGAAGCTGACCTCGAAGGTAAGGAGGATTTGAGGGGCACGCCTAAACTTTTCATCAACTTGGGGAGTAGATAACCAAGCCGGGGAAAGGGTCCTGGAAAATGTCAGCTATGTGACAACATACCGTTTAGCATATGGAGGTACTGTGTAGTTCGATGTGTGGAATAGAGGGTCTCCAATAGGTAATTCTCTTCTATTGGATCCGAAATCTTTCAAAAAAGCAAACAGACTTGTAAGAGAGAAAAACATTTGCAAATTAAAAAAAGAAATCAGGAATAAAAAAAACAGCTAACAGTTTTGCTGCACGAAAGTTTGGTCTTACAGATTTGGAGCTCGAATTGAAACAGGGCAGGTGAGAAGGTACTAGTCAAATTGGCTGATGCATGTTAACTTACAATCAGTTGAGCTTTACTGTAAAAAGGTTTAGATACTTAAAAAACATCTTCGCACTCAGAAAACAACACGGCCACTGAAGAACACATGCTACCAAGCATCGGCAAAGCCAATAAACCGGTCTGGCTTGTTTGAAGTATACGTGCCAAGTGATGTAACATGTCTGGATGAGGTAACAAAAAAACAAAACAAAAAAAAGGCACACAAAAACTAGTCAAGAACCATACGTAATGTGAAGGACAGGTTTTTAGTTTACATATTTTATCGCACGCCATTCATTGCATAGGCCACGCCTCTTGGCCAGGATTCCTAATTGTGCCTCTTTGGCCATCCCACTGCCACCCACCTTTTCATTCCACTTAAAGCAATTACTATAGCTCACGCAGACTGGTGTGCGAGACCTTAAAATAAATTAGCTCATTGATTATAACCTTTCAAATACTGACCGAAGGTCAAATAACTAAAAAAAGATTAATTACATGCATATTCTTTAGGATCAAGCATTTATTTTAAGAAATATCAGCATTGTTTAGGTTACCGTACATGAGAGACTTCTTAACTAACGTTAAATAGGAGAGATGGCATTGTATTTTGACTTCAAAAGATTAGGGGCAAGTCACAGTTTCAAAACAACTATAAATTGCCAAACCTCCATTTAAAAGCGGTCTGAAAAGAATGACAAATACAGAAACGGGCAGGAGGTTCAATAAAGGTTAACACACGTATGCTAAAAAGAGGGTGCAGTCAAGTTGACGTGCTATTGCCCAGTTTTCTCAGTAGTGTGGCATGAGAAGCTTATGGAATCTAAAACAGAATGAAAGAACAGATGAGGGCAAGCAGCCAGAACAATTCCAAGTTGCGGAGAAAGAGCTGACACTACACATTGTCTGGCATTCCCTAACGGGACACGCCCCTTTGTATCTCACTGGCTAAGAGCAGATTGTTGGAGCAATTTCGCCGATCTTTTAGTTTGGTTCTCACCGTTCCATTAACAACTGCTGGCTAGACAGCGAGTTACACGAGTGCAGAAAAAAGTAACATTTTCATACAGTGGCTTTAAGTTGCTCAGCCCGCAAGTCATGGGCATGCCATTTAACAACTAGCACACGAGTGCTGAAAAAAGTAACATTTTCCCTCATGAGTGGAAACCTGGTGTAAATAAAAAAAAGCGTGGTTTGGATTGCCCGTCCTCCCTCGTAGCATATTCTACAAATTCTATACTTGTAGTCTGCAATGTATTAAACCAAAACAGGCAAACGTGTAATTTCCTGCTACTTCTGTAGAATGCTTTGAAAGGGCGAGCTGCAAGTTAAACAAGCCGGCAAGCCGGTAATGTTTGTGTAAACAAAACATGCGGGCGCGAACGGGAGTTGTGTGCTCGCACGCGAAAGTGAAAGATCAGCAACAGAACATTGGAGAGGCGGAGTGAGGCGCGCGCGCGCTTGTGCGCGTAACAGCAAGCTGGTGGCCGGCCTTTGGTAGCACTTGATAAACCCGCTTACTAAATGTCTCGCCAGACCAGCGCATGCGCTGGCTCTAGCAAGACCTAAAAACAACTTGCACACATCTGGCTCCACCACTAGATGGCAGGAGTATGCACAGCATGTGCATTTGCAGCCACAAAAGCCTCGAACAGATTATTTACATTAATATAGGATACCCATCGAAGAGTGTGTGAAAATCTAGCGTACAATGTGTAGATCTTTCGCAATACCTCATAACTGAGGATGACAATACAGAGACAAAGGAGCTATATTTACTGCAGAGTGAAAAATTGTGTTAATTTCAAGATGCACGCAAGTCGACTCAAATGCATTTCTTGCTTAAATGCAATACAGTGTATTTTCAAATCTCTAACAAAATATTACAAACAGACTAATCAGCTACCTCACAATCAAATGAGACCAAGTAGTCAGAAAGCCAACAGGTCTCGCCTTTTGGCTGGCAAACAAACCTTTTGGCTTTATGCTGGTTGTTTTAATCACAAATTTGGATCTAAAAAATATAAGACATTTTGGCTTTGCAAATGCTTTTTGGCCATACTGTGCAGCATTGTCGAAAGTAATACATTTAAAAAAAATACCATGATGCACAAGTATGCATGCATGTGAATGTATGTGTATTGATTCAATGAAGACCGAGCAATACCACTCATGCTCACTCATGCTTAATGACACTATAGCCATTTTGTTCTAACTTACTTTTCCAAGATGGCAGATGCCTATTGTTTCGGAAAGGAGCAGCACGGCAGAAACTTACAGCTGCCATGCTCTTAAAAAAAATGAATTACATTTTTAAAAAAAGATTGAGGAAGGCAGAGCAGTAACAGAGTGGCTTCGGATGATCTTCAAGCCATCGAGCGGTAGCAGCAGCAGCGAGGACGCAACAGAGGAGGTGAGTGAGGGGTATAAAATAAAAAAAATAAAAGGACAAGGGAGCAACAGATGATCTCGGGCAGGAGAGCGAGCACTGAAAGCACGTAAAGTGAGTTTGAGTGGTTAAGCAGCACAGAAGGACGAGTGCAAGAACACGCAGGCACTCGCACAGTGTGTTCTGAGAAAAATAAACAAGTAAAGCCATGCGTTTAGCATCAAGCAAATAAGACCGACAAGACAGCCAGCAAGTAATGGGTGGACACCAAAGCTTACTGTAAGCATCAGTAATGCCCACAACAGGCAACGCTCAGCTAAATATGTTGGCAAGCAGGATCTAAGAAAGCGGGCAATCAATTACCATACACACATCATAAAGTAGGGTACACTAATCGTTCAAGACAACCATATCTAGTACACTTAATGGCTCCCAATCAAAACATCAAACAGGCCATGTTCATGGTCTTCACACAATAACCAGGTAGTTATGAATGGCTGTTCTTGGGATCTCTCAAAGATGGAAGGAACAGTACCTCATGGGCTCTCAGCAATTCAAAATTCTTATTAGCCTAGAACATAACCAAGGAACATAAAATCTGAAGGAAGACACCATGCTACATGTACTGTCCATAATGAAATGTGGTGTACTCAACTTTTACCATGCAAGATCTCAATCATCAAAAAGATTGCTAAGCAGTAACTACAGAGAATTATAAAGTTTACCATGCAATGCATAATCCCATCATTATGTATTCGTTAGGCCCCTTGGATCATCAAAAGAAAAAATAAATTACTAATGTCCACACACACACACCACCATCATTTTGTTTGTGTGCAAATCTCTTATTTTTTTTGTTATGAGGTACAATACAAATTACTCCTGCGTGCAAGCAGTAGCGTATCATGTAACATGCAACATGGGTATGGTACACATATAGAGAGCCGGCAGATTCATACCATAAGCATCAGAAGTGCAATGTTCATCACACATTTAGTCGCATTTATCCAAAAGTACTTGTACATTATAAACGGATTGCTGTTGCATGCCTTTACACAGGTTAGCGCACTACGTAAATGATAACATTATTGTTATTGGCACCGTGCTAGGCTGCACCATAATTTCGGGCCGAGAGATTAAAACTGAGATTGCATTAATTTACAAAAGGAAGAACACATAACAACCCTAGTAACTGTTGTTCAGCCCTTTAACGTCCCGTCATGTGTTGTGAGTTACTCACTCACTACCGGAGACTACCAACTGCCGTCCCCCTACCTATAGTGTGCATTGGCCCTTGTGTAGAAATAGT
The DNA here is from genome assembly GCF_964204655.1 of Triturus cristatus. Lineage (NCBI taxonomy): Eukaryota > Metazoa > Chordata > Amphibia > Caudata > Salamandridae > Triturus > Triturus cristatus. The sequence continues at coordinate 855,879,422 of NC_140580.1, forward strand.
GTGCGATACAACAGGTAAAGGCTGCGGTGTATACACAACTCAAAATCAGAATGGCATCAGTTATCTACAGAGAGTGGCTCAGGGGAAGCCCCTCTCGCCATTTCGATAGGGAGCTGCAGTTCAGCGTATAGGGCGTCCCAGCATGCTGCAATGGGGATCCTGCGCAGCCCCAGTGTTTCCTCACGCCAAATGGTGATGCTCTCTGCCTTCGCCCAGGCAAGCATTGAGTTCCGCTAGGCCATGGTCGTGGGGGGGTCGGATGCCTTCCATTTCTTGGTAATGAGCCGTTTGGCCACCATCAGCCCCAAATCTAGGAATTTCAAGGTGACTTTTGTAGCAGGAGTTCTGTGAAATTTGTGCAACAGGTACATTGGCCAGTCACGTGTTAGTGTTCTGCCTGTGCAGGCGTGCAGCAGAGAGGCCACTTGGTTCCAATAGGCGCCCACCCGGATATAGCCCCATAGCATGTGAATTAAACCAGCACACACCATCATCATTAATAGGATATCAAATGACATAAATCTATCCCCTGCACAGCAGAGTAAGGGAACGCAAACCCAAGTTATTTTGTGACCGTGTGCTACACACTCACCTGCTGTGTAGTGTTTGGCCCAGTTTTCCTCCACTTCTTTGAAGCCATGATACATTGGGGCCGAGGCACGTCTGCTGTCTTGAGACCCACCTATTCCACAGGAAGGGGGAGAGAGCAGATTGTACTGCACCTGTTTACATAAAAGAATAAAGATTACAAAACATGCATCCCAAGGGCCAAGAACAATGCTAAACCAAGAGGCTAAAATGAAGCCCTTTCCATTATTCTGACCTCATGCAGTGAAGAAGAACAAAAGCAGAAAAAGAACATTCTCCGTGCACTCTGAGATTTAAAGAAAGAAGCATGTGCATTATGAAGCACTCACCTGAACACGCATCTAATTTTTTCTTTTTCTAATATTTTTTTAGCTTTAGAAGTAATAAGCAGTGAGATAGCACAAGACCTGATATCATTCATAAGTGTTCGAATAATTTCCCTCCAGAGACTCATGAAATATATATATAACCTACTGGCAGTTGTCAATAGGCAGTTCTAGTTAGGAGCTAGTTTCCACAGGAAAAGCGTTTGTTTTTTATTTGCCTATATCTTTGGCGCTGTTTGACGAATCTTTACAAACTTTTCTAAAACCGTTAGCCACTCACTTCAGCTGCTGTCTGGAAAGTTTCGGGGTGGACCCTCAAGCGGGGGCCAAGAAAAAGGTGGGGTCCCAAAACGCATTTTCCCCATGTTAATCCCCACAGGGATTTAGAACAGGACTACATCCCAAACTGCTGGGTGGACTTATACCAAATTTGGCAGAAAGCTAGCTCTTGGTCTAGGAAGCACGCTTTTTTGTGATTTGTTGAGAATCTGTTCAGTAGTTTGAGATTTTAACCGAAAACCAAATTTGTATATCCAGGGACACGGACCCTCTGCAAATTCGCGGATCACCGCGCCAACAGCAAGGCTGTGATTAGCTAGCCACATCCTGAGAGAAAGGTTGTGGCCGCCATTTTGTTAATCGGGACTCTGCTCCTAGGGGGGAAAATAAAATTAAAAAGTGATGGAAAGGTATCCTGACTCAGTGGGACTAATGGAGGGGTCTGTAAGGAGCACCTTATGGGCACGAAATTGTTCAAATTAGTTTTTTAGGTCTCGTCTGAGACAGCGCTTTTAGCGCTGCTCTGGCGAGACTTATAGTAAGCGAGTTTTGGAAGTGCAAACAGTGCTTTTCAGGCCGCCAAATACAGTGCATGTGCCCCGGGCGCGCGCACCATTTGGCAGCCTGAAAAGCACTGCCTGATCACTTGCTTTGATGTCCTCAGTGAGCCGTGCGGACACTGAGGACATCAAAGTGCACACCATTTGCCACCCCCTTCTTGCTTGTTTACTTTGTCTCTGGTTCCCCTCAGGCATCCAGACTCTGCCTCTCTGCGGACTTCTCTGGGTGGCCCCAGCGCCTTCAGTTTAATCACTCGTTCCAAAGAAGATAAGGCGATTTTCAGAAATGAAAACAACAGTAATTCCAAGCGTCTGGCTGCCGCATTACTAAATTGCTGGCGTTCACGTTGTGCAATTCCCCCAGAGCCGGGTCAGTTTCAATACATTAAATGGTTCTACCTAATTTAACCTCACAATCACTGAGACTGTAAAGCTCAATGCGAGCAGAATTCATGCAGACGTTTTTCGCAGCTTCGTTGAGTACGCCAGCTTTACAGCCGCAGAAACTCAACGTGTTGTCTCATATTTTTGTGTTGCTATTTGTATCTCTGCCTGGCACTAGAATAATAGACCCGAGGTGTTTGCTCTGCTGCATTAATTGATCATCCGTTCATTGACATGGTTGTTTGCTTTCGGTCCCTGGTGTGTCTTTGCCTTGAACATTCTTGAGTTTGACGGCCGAATTTTCTTAATGATGCTATATGAGGCTGGAATCTCAAATACTGCTTACTGCGAGTCACTTCCAGATCAATATGCATCACTATTGAGTGTCTTTACAAAGAACATTTCCTAGACAAGAATTATTAAGAATTACGAAATCGAAGGCTGTACTCGGGTTTTCGTTTTTTGGCTTGGATAATAAGAGAAGGTTACACATTGATCCAACAGAGACTGATGTAACGCTCGTCATCTCATCATGTCATTTGCATACTGAATAATAACCTCCTGATCAAGGACTACAATTCATGTTTATTTATTTTATTTACTTGAGGCTTTATAGAATTGGTTATACCTGAGGGTGCAAGAGGGCATATTGATTCCTTACTTTAAAAATAAAAACAGATCGTTACAGTTAAAGCATTTATTAAGGGATTGCCATGAGACAAAAGTTAAAGTATAGTTCATGTAGTTCCACTAAGATTGACCGTTTTCTTGCACTCCATAAAGGAAACAGTATGAAAATACTATATCTAATATGGCAGACGTAAGGTCTCACTGAAGCAATAGTTGACGTTGAACCACAGGAGGAAGGTTTTAGGTGTGATTTAGTCCTTACAGAGGAGTCAAAATTAGAAGATAAACAGGCTCTATTGAGCACTGAGATAAGATTTATGGCCTCTGCAGGTGATTCAGCTGTGTTTGTCCTGTCCTCTCCCACAGAGGGGCAATGGCACCTAGTCAGAGCTTGGGTCCTGATTTACAAAGATTTGGCACTGCCCTAAACCAAATCAAAAGGGCATGAATGTGCTGTATTAATGAAATGTGATGCATTCCTGTCCTTTCTGCCTGTGTCAGCACAAAAATTGGAGCCTTGTGCCAACGCAGACACCCTTCCACCATGGTTCAAGGGTCTCTGCATTGTTGCCACCATTCTTTTTTGTGCAGGAAGGGACATCCTGGGGAGGCATATGGTTTTGATGCATACCCAGAATGACTCTGGGTATGTGTCACATACCATGGATGTTGAGTGTAAACATGCACCGCAAAGGCCATGGCATGTTCCCCAATGCAGTATGAGGATACACAGCAACTTGCGCTGCTTTGCCTTACACCATATATACGAGGCCATGAAAAGCCACCCATGCAGGTTGCCTTTTCATGGCCAAGTAGTTGTGGCTCTGTGCCAATAGAACGTCAAAAAAGTGACGTTACAGCGGCTCACAGGGATGGTAAATATGCCCCATAGTCTGCCTTGTGATGGACTATGTAAATTATCTCCAAAGAACAGCCTCCCATCCCAGCCGAGATTCAATGGCTTTGTGTCTCATAGGCTCCAAACTGACAGGGCACCTGTATGTCTTGGAAGATGCTTGCAAACCAGGGGATTGTCAGAAGTCTTTACCATACTGTTTTAAGGCAGGTGAGTTAAACGTAGTAGGTGAAGTGCCACACTTCATCATCAGTATTCTGAAGCAATACATGGTCTATCCAGCTCATTTCCCTCCAGGGTGTCACAGAAACTGAATTACACCTGTGCTATATTTTGCATGCATAGTGGTGTGTGAAAGTTTCCACACCAACTTCACTGGTGATGTTTATGCAAAAAACACACAATTAGTTTTGGGGGAGGGTGACTCACAGCTCAAAATTCCATGCACTGAGGAAATCCAGACCAGTGCTCTTGGGCACCATGAAGTCAGATGCCTCCACTCTGAATCCTGTTTGTTACTGAAGTACCCTGGTTATACGGAACCCCAGTCACTTTCCCCCTGATAGTAATTGTTCATAAGAAAGGGACTGCCGCACAGACCAGATTCCTCTCCCAGTTAAGAAAGCATGATAAGGCTAACTTTATGCTCTGCCCTTAGCCATCCTTCCTTACACACCCATGACAGGGTTCTGCAGGCCTGCTGAGGCCTCCCATGCTCCTGCCACATTGAAAGCTCTAACATGTCCCATTCGGAGGTCTGGTGGGCATGGGCACAGACCCTGGCTTCATTCAACAGCTTGTGGTGTGTCAAGTTGCAACAGATATGGTTGTCATGGCACATAAAGGGCTCCCCTGCTGCAACTGGATGGAAAACACTACCTAGATCCCAGTCATAGCTGTGGCAGTTCCAGGGTGTGGGCTTGTGATGTCAACGACTGCCCAGCATGGGGTTCTGCATGCCTGGAGAAGACTCCTAGACCTCGCAGGGTTAAAAGCTTTGATTGAGTCTAAGGTAGAGTGTAAGTGGCCAGTGCTCAAGGTGCTAGCTCCAGATCCTGATTTCCATTCACCAGTCTGTGATGTCACAAAATACCCAAGGTGGGTTTCTGCAGGCCCAGAGAGGGTTCTGTATGCCTGAAAGTTTAAAAGCTCTGATAAGCTCACAATCAGAACTCCAGAAGGTGTACAGGGTGTCATTACCATGACCCTGAACTCCATTGAGCATGCAATGTTGTCACTATTTGAATGTGAGTATCTGCCCAAATTCATTGTAGGTAGAAACAGACAAAAGGACACTAAGGACCCAAGGGCAGGTAGCAGCTAGAAGAACAAGAAGAAAACAGCACCTTTTATGAGTAAAACATGGCAGAATGATGCATGGTACCCGTACCTTGATACGTTACCTAACCACTGGCTCAGGTGCAAAATTTTAAGACTAAGAATAGGTATTAATCCTTAGAGAATAAATGATAAAATATGGTCAGTAACGATGCAGCCCGATGGCAGTTGTAGATGTATGCTAAGAAATAAATGTAATACCGTGCATATATTGGTTGACTGTAGGATGGTCTCAGCCCAGCGGAAACTCTGGCTGAGGCCTATATTCTTAAAGTATGGTATTAAAACGCAGGCTTAAGCTATAGAGCTTCTTACCGGTATGCCTAATATTGATGTTGGTATTGCTATTGGTAGATATATGCAGGCGGTGAAAAGATGTTTTATGAAAAATGACTCTGTGAATTAAGCTATGAATTGAACCAGCCCTATAGCAAAGTAAACCATGACTTTTATCTACGGAGGTTTTTTTTTGTTGTTTTTTTTATATACTGGAATCATTTTAAATGTTAGTTTACTCTTAGGAAGGCACTGGAAATATTAATACTATGGAATCACTTTTTAGGAAACCCAATTGTATGAGATATTGACATAAGGCTTCGATTGACTGGAAACATTGATGGCATTATGATGATTTTTAAACTATTTATGAATAATGTTGGACTTGGCCCTTTTTGCAGGGTCATCCCTGAACTTTTTGCCTTCCACCTATATTTTTTCTGACCTGTTTTTGTTGGTTTTATGGCAATTTACCACTGCTGATCAGTGCTAAAGTGCATATGCTCTCTTGTGTAAATTGATGTATTGATTTGTGACTCCATGATTGGGTTATTTGATTTACTTGTCAGACCCTAGTACAGTGCACCATGTGTGACCAGGGCTTGTAAATCAAATGCTGCTGGTGGGCTTGCAGCACTGGTTGTGCCACACACAGAAGCAGCTTGTAAAGTGTGTCTCAGGTCTGCCACTGCAGAGCCTATGTGCAGTCTCTGACTGCCATGTCGACTTGGCAAGTGCACACACTTGCCAGTCCCTAAACCTTCCCTTATTTTCATATCAGACACACCTAAGGTTATCCCAAGGTCAGGGTGCATTGTACGTATAAGGTAGGACAAGCCCTGATGTGCGTGGCATGTCCTAATAGTGAATTACAGCCATTTTCGTTTTTCACTATTGCAATGCTACCTGTTCCCCATAGGCCAGAATGGGCAGTTTGAATATTACATCTTAGAATCCTGGCAGCAAACCGTGGGCACATTGCTGCTCTTACCAGACACTAGCCACAGCATGAGCTGGTCACTGAGTTCTGGGTTTCTGCTCCCATGCCACTACCACTCGCCTGGGGTGCTCCTCCATGCTTGCCTGTACCCTGGAGACAAGCAGAGAGTCATGCCCATCTCCCTTTAAAATGCTTAGTACATCCATATTTCCATATTCCCAGGTCATACATGTGGCTGCGTGCTGGGGACACCATTCAGATCGCATGCGATACATCACATGCCATTACATCACGGTTGTTACAACAACCGCGTTGTTACATTGTGAACCAATCCAACACCTTCCCTGCTGTTGAACAAACTGGAGTAGGAATAGTAAATTATAGTAAATTATACTATGGTTTGCGATGTAACAATGCGGTTGTAACGACTGCGTTGTAATGGCATGTGATGTTTCGCATGTTTAGTAAAGAGGTATATTCCTGCGTGCCATAGGAAATGAATGGTATTATTATAATGCTGAGATGCCTCTGGATGTCCTGAAGAGTGCTCATTTGAAGCTTTTTACCCAGCCAGGGCTCCAGTAGGTAAATGCATCCACTTAAATGTTCCCCCCTGTTACCAATTATACACAGGATCCAGAAACTTAGTTATGTTCCTGCAGATTAGTAGCGGCAAGAGGCGTGGGACTGGTTTGTTGTCCAATTGTCCTCTCTCTGCATTTAGAGGACCTTTTCTGGCCCATCATGGGGTCCCATAGGCCTGGCTCTTCAGCCACTTTATGGCCATGTCCATTGACCCTTCTGAGAGCATGTCCTCCTGGTGGACAAACAGGTGGGTGAAGCAGATGTCCTACGCAAGGTGGTCATACATAGACCTGGGTCTTCTGCCACCTGCCATCCCTGTTCATAGGCTACAGGCCCTTCCATGATCTGCTTTCCTGGAGTGCAGGCTGGGAGACAAAGCAGATATCCTGACATCCTGTCAGGGTATCCTGCTTGAGGATGGTGTCCCCAGATCGGTACTCTGATCCATGGGGCATACTTAGTCTCTTCAGATATGGACTGCTTGGCAAGTCTCAATTGTTGTTTCAAGCAAAGGACTTCCACCTAACATGCAATGGTTTGACTTAAGGATGTTCCTTTAGGGCCTTCCACTGAGCCTACTTGCCCATCTCACCTGATATGTCATGGAGGTGGATCATGAGCATGTGAAATACGACTTGGAAGATGGTAAACTGTGTCTGGGCAGGGCAAAGACAGTGAACACTTTGGTGAGGGTATGTAATGGTTGTAACATGCAAATCAGTCTATCAACATATGTAAAGAGGATAAAGACTAATCAAGGCATTTGGTAGCTCATTCCTTCCAAAGTTTTTGTAGTTGTTTTCTGGTAAAGCAAATAATTTCGGCCAAAACACTCCCAATCTATTTTTAGATTTTAAATGGGATGAATGCCAGTTTGATGGCGTGGAGTCAGGCATTGAATGTGGATACCTAGTGGGCATCTTTTGGTAAGCAGAACCAGCACTGCAGGATGACTTGAATGTTGGGCTAAGGCACACAACGCCAACACTCATCAGATCCCAGAGAAGTTGTTGGTTCATTATAGACAGCGAAACAATGAGCACAAAAGTCAGATTCTGCTAAAGAATGTGCAGAAACTCACTGCCAAAGCAAGTAGAACTTGAGGGCACATTCCCTCACAGATCAGCATGATGACCAGGTGGCTCAAGGTGGGAATAATAGTGTTGCCAGCGGCAAACCATTTGATGACTCTAGAGCCCTGTGACTTCTGGCTTGTGGCTCCAATGTGCGTTGGTAATCTGTTTGGTGTTTCCAGTGTTCCTTGCCTATTTGGTCAGGGGCTGACTTGGGCTATCTGGTTGGCAGTTCTATGGTGCCAGAGCATTCTGGGACATTCTGATCCAATGTGATTAAAATATTTGATCATAGGTTCACCTCGGCTCTATGGTCAGTGGAGGGCAAGGCTACCAAGTTGGAAAGTGGCAGCCAGGGTGACCCGATTGGACTGGCTCGAGGGTGACACAGGTCATCTGGTTGGTGTCTGTCCAAGGCCATCTGATTGGTGGCTAACCAGGGTCATCTGGTCAGGCACTAGTCCAGGCCATTTGGTTTTTGTCACCCCTCCTGGATTCCATAACTTCCCACTTCATACGAGCTTAATAGCTTATACCAATTAATATTTATACTGATGTTTTATAAATCAATGTGTGTGTGTTCATTCTACATTTTTCAAGCAGCCCAGAGTTGTAAGCATCCAAGTTGTCTTCATCATCCTTCCAGGCAGATTTCTTATGTCCCTAATGTCCTATTGCTTACTCAGTTTGATATAGAGCTCCATTCAGTGGGACAAAATGGCCTATGTTTGAGGAGGTGAGAGTGGGAGTTGCTTCATGCCAAATGTAGCTAAGACAGATCATTCCTTTCACAGTGTTGTTGATTACACGGCATGCCTTAGCCACCGAAGAATTGAACAGAACACTGTTAAAAAAAAACCTGTGCCTCTGAAAAGGAATGGACTGGAAACTGAAATAAGCCCTGGCAAAAATGTTCAGACCAATCGTACACGCAGAGAAGCTGTCACTATGATAAAGGCCATCGAGCATTCTTTTGTAATGGTGTCCATCCTTCTCTAAAAACCCAAAATAAAAATGCTAGAGTGGTAACATGTCAATCTGACCCTGTCTGTATATTGATATATACAGATATTTTGGAGCCAGTCATCTTCTTCATATTCTCAGTGGCTTCAGCTGGGGAGCGTGAATGCACACCTACAGCTTATAATGCCTCTAGTATAAAGTAGGGGACACATTGAATACTTAATGGCATTTGTTATTCTGTATCTGAATATCTTCACATCTAACATGGGCTTCAAATGGAATTACATAGAGCATATTATCAAGCCCTTTATCGCCTGTCTTGATAATATGCCCCTAACTTTTATAGGGGAATTTTTATAGACAGTCATCTAGCTTCTAGATGGCTGGTCAGGTAGGCCTGTTGGGCTGCACAAGGCCCATTCACAGTTGGACTAAGCTCTGCTATGTTTTTGCAGTTCTTCCCTTGTGCCTACAGACTTCTTAGCCATTGTTTTACTTGCATGTTAACCAGAAATGGCTTGGCCTATGAAGAGTGTCTGGTAATAAATGCTACACAAGCAGGAATTAAGCTGTTGACATTAGACCTGTCCAGCAGGACATTTTGCAACATTCAGGACTAAAAGAAACAACACAAAGTACAAGTGTAACAAACCATCACTGAGTAGGCTTTTTAGGTGTCACTACAGATAGTTTTGTTTTGTCTGACTAGGAGACTTCATGTTAGTTTAGAAAATGACACAGACATGAGGAACTTAGGTTAGACCGACCACTTCTGCCATCAGCTTCCTTTTGTTTTTTAATGGTTTGCATTGGCTTAGGTGGGAAGTCTATTAGTGCTGAACACAAAGAGGTATACATAACGAAATCCCTGGACATGTAACAAAAAGAAAACTTGGAACCTAGAAAACCAGAGAAGTATTCCTTTAATAGGACAAAATCCCTCACCCACCAGAGGTGGCATGCTTCATCAAAGGGATTCACCTCACACCATGATAGCAGATCACAGTGCGGGCGACAACTCCCTCTCTAATCGGCAGGAGCTCTTCGGATGTTTTAGTATGTTGTGATAATCCCTATTGAGTCAGCCGGGTGTTAAGGCTAGCAGAGTGTATAAAGTGCAAACGAAAATACTGTAAGTGACGTGGTTACAACTAACTCTAAAACAGACATTGAGCTTTATTATTGTTTGTTTAGGGTTGAAATAGGTGAATAAGCTAGACAGCAGTCAGTTAACCCTGCCTCTTCATCTCATGATCAACATGTTTCTGCAGCTTGCTTTAGATAATTGTTTATCTAAATATGCAATTCATTGCATTGCAGGGGAGCCCAGTTTAATTCGCCCCATCATTAAATAAAGAAAGGTAGGTGCTATCACAGAATATATGTTTAATGTGTTCCAAGTGCTCCTGCACCACAGTTAGGCTTCAATTAATCTAACCCATCCCATTCAAGAAGCTTCAACCGGCAGAGCATTAGTAGTGAACACCACTACTTTGGAATGTTGAACGCTAATTGATGATTTATAACTCTTCTCTCAGCCTCCGAGGTTTACAGGTTTGTCAATTTGCCGATGTAATACCTGTAGCTCCACACACGACATGGCACACTACACCGGGCATTCTTCGTGGTGCTCAGAAAAGGGGAAAACCTAATAGCAAAAGAATGGCACGTACAAGGGCAAGAACAATTCACCCTGGAAAGGCAAAAAAGGCAGAAAGCACGATGCTCATGGACAGAAAGAGTTAATGGACATGACGGGCAAGCAGCGGCAGAAAGAGGCCGCGTGAAACCTGCCAGGAATCAGGCCACTTGGCGCGCGCCCCTCTCGCTTGACACACACGCCTTTGCAGATTGGGCGTGTTCAGGGAACGTGTGTGAACTCCTCTGGACTTCTCATTCACAACGGGGCTGTGGTCTTATTGTTGTGAAACCTC